>NC_134487.1:25497314-25557314 GCF_040206685.1 Ascaphus truei
TCAGCTTTACAGGTCCAATGCTAAAAGTAAAGTGAAAAATATCCCCCCATTTAGGAGGGTAATTTTGTATTAACTCTCTGGCTGTGTGCTGGTTTCATTAACAGACAGCATCGTCACTTGCCAAATTTTAGAAAGCTTCCAGCCTTACATAGCCTAAGCTTTGACCCACATAGAACCACAGGTTGGCTTTCTGTATTTCAAATGGTCCCTATTTGGAGTTGATATATTAGGCTTTAAAAGGCACCTAGTCTTATTATTTAATATACCAATTTGTAAGGGATCTTTGAAGACGTGACATTCCCATATTACTCCTGTTATGGCCTTTATAAGACGTGCCCCATGTTTGCTCATGTAAATGGAGTAAAACAGAAGCCAAGTATGTAGACTAATTCATTGCTACACATTTTAAATGACACTTTATTTATTATGGGGAATGCATAACTTTAACAGCTCGCCTGACTTCTCGATACATGATACTATAGCTACTATTTTTATTTTTTTTTGTCTGTAAATGTAAAGAAATGCGTTAATCAGGCAAGATTTGATGCATATTGTTTGCCGAAGGACTTTATGCCAAGGCAGGCTTGGTAGAGAAATGTGTTACAAAACTAAATGAAAATAAAAGTGACAGGCTCAGATGCAGAATTTGATATTTCCCATTATAATATTTATTCCACTATTTCATCCTTAATATCAACTCCCTCAAAGAGCAAGTTGATGCGCTAAAGCAGCGTTTCCCAAATGGTGGGTCGCGACCCGGCACCGGGCCACGGCACCAAAATTGCCGGGTCGCAGCGAGGCTGGCCGCGCGGTGTCTCCCGTCCCCCCTGCTCAATTTTAAAAAAAATGGCGGCGATTTCCCCCGCGGTCCCGCGCGCTTGCGCAGGGCCCACTCCTTTCCTCCCCCCGCTCCCAACGTGGGACGGAGGAGGAAGTACCAGCTCCTCTGCGGCCCGCACATTACGTGGGACGGAGGGGGAAGTACAAGCTCCAACTGCGGCCCACTTCCCCCCGCGGCCAGCTTCCCGAGCTCACCTCCGTGGCACCCCCTCCCGAGCCCACCTCACGTCCCCCCAAGCCCACCACCCATCCCGGGCAGCAGGGGATATCGGGGGCAGCAGGGGAAAGCGTCCGGCGGCAAGGTAAGTCACCCCACCCAGTCACTCCCACCAAGTGCCCCTGGCCCCCTCCCACCCACCCACCCAAGTGCCCCTGGCCCCCTCCCAAAACCCACCCACCCAAGTGCCCCTGGTCCCCTCCCTAAAGTGCCCCTGGCCTCCTCACTCCCTAAAGTGCCCCTGGCCCCCTCCCTACCACCCCACCCAAGTGCCCCTGGCCCCCTCCCTAACCCAAGTGCCCCTGGCCCCCTCCCACCCACCCAAGTGCCCCTGGCCTCCTCCCTCCCACGTGCCCCTGGCCCCCTACCAAACCCACCCACCCAAGTGCCACTGCCCCCTAAAAAACAAATGCCCCTGGCCCCCTCCCTCCCAAAAATTGCCCTGACCCCCTCCCAAAAGTGCCCCTGGCCCCCCACCCAAGTGCCTCTGGCACCCTCCCAGACCCAAGTGCCCCTGGCCCCCTCCCACCCAAAGTGCCCCTGGCCCCCTCCCAAACCCAAGTGCCCCTGGCCCCCTCCCAAACCCATGTGCCCCTGGCCCCCTCCCTCCCACCCAACCCCAAGTGCCCCTGGCCCCCTCCCAAAACCCACCCACCCACCCACCCAAGTGCCCCTGGCCCCCTCCCTAAAGTGCCCCTGGCCCCCTCACTCCCACCCACCCACCCACCCAAGTGCCCCTGGCCCCTCCCTACCACCCACCCAAGTGCCCCTGGCCCCCTCCCTAACCCAAGTGCCCGTGGCCCCCTCCCACCCACTCACCCAAGTGCCCCTGGCCCCCTCCCTCCCTCCCTAACCCAAGTGTCCCTGGCCCCCTCCCTCCCACCCAAGTGTCCCTGGCCCCCTCTCCAGTCACTCACATCCGTCGTTGCCTGTAATTCAGCTGTTTGTGTCTGTGTGCGTATAGGGGAGAGCGAGTGTGTGTGTGTGTGTGTATCTGTATCAGTGTGTGTGTGTGTGTAGCAGTGTCTCTGTGGCTGCGTGTGGGTCAGTGGCTGCGTGTGTGTGTATCAGAGGCTGTGTGTATGTATCAGTGTGTGTGTCAGTGGCTGCGTGTGTCAGTGGCTGCGTGTCTGTCAGTGGCTGTGTGTGTGTATCAGTGGCTGTGTGTGTGTGTATCAGTGGCTGTGTGTGTGTGTATCAGTGGCTGTGTGTGTGTGTGTGTGTGTGTGTGTATCAGTGGCTGTGTGTGTCTGTGCAGGCCCTATAGGCCAGTATAGGCGATAACATTTTTAGTGGGTCACGAAGGAGAAGTTCAAAAATAACCGGGTCACGGAAAAAAAAGTTTGGGAAACCCTGCACTAAAGCAAACAAGGAAAGGAGATTTCACCAGCAACAAAGGAAAGGGTTCTTTACAGTAAGGGCAGTTCAAATGTGGAATTCATTACCCATGGAGACTGTGATGGCAGATACAATAGATTTGTTCAAAAAAGGGTTGGATATCTTTTTAGATAGGAAAGGTATACAGGGATATACAAAATAAGTAAACATGGGAAATATGTTGATCCAGAGAATAATCCGATTGCCAATTCTTGGAGTCAGAAAGGAATTTATTTTTCCCCTTATGAGATATCATTGGATGATATGACTCTGGGGTTTTTTGTTTGCTTTCCTCTGGATCAATAAGTAAGTATAGATATAGGATAAAGTATCTGTTGTCTAAATTTAGCATAGGCTGAACTTGATGGACGTACGTCTTTTTTCAACCTCATCTACTATGTAACTATGTAAATAGGGTGAAATAATACTCAATATATTAACACAGAGGTTCTCAACTCCAGTCCTAAAGCCCCCCCCCCCCCCAACAGGTCAGGTTGTCAGGATATCGCTGCTTCAGCACAGGGCTCAATCAGTGCTTGCTTCAGCACAGGTGGCTCAATCTGCTGAATCTGGGATATCCTGAAAACCTGACCAGTTGAGGGGGGTGGGGGCTTGAGTACTGGAGTTGAGCATCCCCGTATTAACACATACATACCCAGGCATATTGACGGAGGAAAACACTGGCATTTGTAGAGACTTCAACAGACAATAGCTCTAAGGAATCTTGGATAATGCCTGTGCTTTTCCTCAATGGGGCTTGTAAAAGTATGAAATGTTTACTATTCACGATGGCTTAACTGTGCCAAGGAACGCTCCTGCTAACCAAAGGAAAACATAATTCATACGCAGGAAAGAAAAAGAATGGATTCATGGACGGAGAACCAGCATTAGTAAAGCCCTTAAAAGCACGTACTGTCATCTCAGCTGTTCTTTTTCCTAACTGCGGTGCTGTTAACAGTCGCTGGCAGCTGTGAAAATTCCTTGTCTAGCACTGGACCACCTGCCAGTATCAAGGCTACTGGAGGACTACAGACTGCCTCCCCCTCAATGACTTAGAAACGTCGGAGTACATCAGCATCATTGCAAACACACGCACAGCAGTAGTCATTTCTACATGTAATTGAAAAGAAAGCATGGAGCCTTAAGCAAAGGGCGACATGCAAGGCCCAGGCTCACCCAGCCCCCACATTTTACTCCCTCCCCTCTTGGTTACCGGCGACACTCTGGAGGGGGGCCGGCTGGAGGGGGATAAAGGCCGGCAGGGAGGGGCGGGGGATAAAGGCCGGCAGGGAGGGGCGGGAGATCATGCCGCGCCCCTCACTGTGTTTCCCTCCTTCCCCTTTTGGTGAAATTCTGTGTTGTGTGAGTTATACTTGTATTGAATACATTTATATTTGAGGTGTCTGTTGAGGTTATGTTGCCTCTGCCACGGCGGCTGTTTGGGGGCGGGAGGGGGTAAGTGCAGAGTAACTATTGTGTTTTGAGTACCTGGGGGCTGACGTGGGGTCAGCTGAGCGGCTGGGACTTGGGACAGTCCCAGCTAACGGGACATGATTTAAGTGTCATTGCCCCTACCTGTGCATGGAGCACTGTGGCAGGGTAAGTACCTTCCCCCTGTGCTGTATATGAATAAAAGCCACGGCCATTGCACCTCCAGACCTTTGTGTGTTGCTTTATTTGTGGGGGAGTTGGGGAAGCAGCAACACAGGCTCTGAGGTCAACACAAGCAGTGGTCCTATAGTATATTCAAATACATAATTGTCTCAATCCATCCCCCAGCTACTCTGTATTTTTATATTGTATTGTTGTGGATGACCATTCAATGAGTTATGCTTCTTGACCTCTGTACATCTCTTACAATGGGGTGTCCACTTGCCGAGAAGCCACTTACATATATCAGTGATATAATCAGGATCTCTATCAGGACTTCCAAGTTCAACCCTGGAGAACAACCAACATTCCGGGCTTTCCAAACTTCTTTAATTACCACTTAGTTAACCAAACAATCACGTTTAAATGATTAACTTTTTAGGTAAGTGTTGTCCCGGGAAACCCGACATGGTGATTGCTGGCTGAACTTGGGAGCCACAATCTACAGTAAGAAAAAAGGACCTGAATATGATGTGTTCTCAAAAACAAATGACACCCTAAATATGTTCTTATATATAAGAATTGGAATTAAACAGCATAATACTGTATGAATATACAGTGAGAACCGGCACTTCAGACCTTGGGCTAACAGTTCAACTAAGGGCTGAAGTTTATGTTTTATCTTCCTGGTTCTACTATTTTAACATTAAAATGGTATTTTAGGATGATACTTTAGTGTAGTTAATTACATTAGTTCAACTAAAATAGTCTAAATTTAGCACAGGTTGAACTTGATGGACATGTCTTTTTTCAACCTCATCAACTATGTAACTGTATAAGGGCAGAGAGGCAAAACAATAGTTTGAGGGATTAGGCTGAGTCCCCGCTGGCGCTGAGCGCGCTGGTGCTCAAAGCATGCGAGCCGGTTGTCCTGGGTCTGCTCGCGCGCCTGCGGGGTGGGGGAGAGGGGGGAGGGGGGGGGCGGCGGCATTGCCGAATAGTTGAGCGAGCGGGAAAGTGAAAAAAAATTATTCACCTAAGCGCTGAGCAAGTCACCTCGCCAAGCGCCGCCCGTTCAGCGCTAGCTGGGACGCAGCCTTAAGATCATAATTACGCTCAATGCAACCATTATTATGCAGCAAAAACTTTAAGGCACTGGAAGTGTCCAGTAATATAGTCATGTCCAGTACAGCCCAGAAAGTTAGGGCAGGGGTGCGCAAACTGGGGGGTGTGAGATTTTCCAGGGGGGGTGCCGCCTCTCTCCCCCAAGGTATTTCAATTAAATGCCGGGGACCGCGCGAGGCCTCTGTAAATTCCCTTATCTTGGCTTCCAGCGACGTGTCGTCATGGCAAGGCAGCGTCAAATGACGCCGCAAGGTAACGTGTCATTACGTTGCCATGGCAATGTGACATCACATGACCCCGTGGCGTCATTTGATGCCGGAGCTAAGGTAAGGGGGGGTGGCGCTAGCAGTGGGGGGGGAAGAGAATGCAGGGGGGCGCAGGGGGAAAAGTTTGCGCACCCCTGAGTTAGGGCACGGTCCTGGGTCAGTCCCATCTGGGGAGCAATATCAAACAGAATGGGGCAGTTCAACAGGACAGTGTAATCACTGTCGAATAGTCTCACTTATAGGACACAGACATCCAAAGTATAAATGTAACAACACATCCGAGAGAAACTTTACACAACATGTGCTAAATATATTATAAAAAAGATTCATATTCAGGATAGATAGTTACATGGACAGAAAAATAGATAGGTAGACAGATAATTAGAACTTGGTCAATGGATAGCTACAGAAAAATGCAAAATAGGCAAGGAAATAGCTAGAATCAAATGTCCAGCAAATCACAAATGTTAAGACAGATGGACAAACACATGATGCATACATATTATTGAATGACTTGGTTACATTACCAATAAGCAAGGGAAGGGTGCTCCTTCAGTGCCTGTGTTGGAAGGGCTGGCAGCTTCTTTAAGTCAGTTCTTGTAAGTTCATCGCTAAAGGGATAGAATGGAAAAAAGGAGATCAGAATACAAAACAAAGCAGCATGCTTGACCTGCACAGCTGGCTGATCCCTAAAGAGCTGCCCATGAGACTTTTTGACTCTTTACGTGATGGTGGCGCCTGCAAGCTTCACAATGTAGTAGCCAACTCCAGTCCTCAAGAGCTACCAACATAACCGTTGTCAGGATATCCCTGCTTCAGCACAAATGGCTCAATCAGTGGCTCAGTCTTTGATTGAGTCACCTGTGCTGAAGCAGGGATATCCTGAAAACCTGACCTGTTGGTGGCCCTTGAAGACTGGAGATGGCTACCCCTGTATTAAAGGAACCTTCAGCACAAGAAGGGTTAATGAAAGCCGAGAGTTTGCTTTGAACACTACTTCTTTCAAAAATAATTTCAATCAAACATTTGCAAAGCAACAAAGCATTCAGAGCGTTCAATACTTGCTCATTATCTCAGGCCTGATGAAGGAAGGAGGTATGGTCCCAAAAGCTACAGTAGTTCATGTAACCTTCAGTTAGTCCATTAAAAATGCACCACAGATGTTTCAAAACATTTTCTTCTATATTTATTTATATTTTTCTTTTAAACTAACACAGCTACTACATTCCATCAGGGGCGGATGAGGCTAATACAGTAAGGCTCAGATTCACAGAGGTCCATGCTCACTTAATAAGGTGTCGTCAACGTATCTTCAACGCTCAATAAAGCACTGTTGAGTCCTGTTTTCTATTGGAAAGGGCATTGTGATAATTATAACCGACGTTCGTGCTAATGATATGCAAATGAAGCGTTCCCCCTAACAAGGCATATCCACGGCGGTCTGTTAAAGCCAGTGGCGGATTTCCCATTAGGCCCGGGCCTAGGGCGGTAAAATTTGGGGGTGGCAAAAATTTCCGCCCCCATATGCATTTCCGCACTCTCGGGCCTAACTTTAACCAGCGGCGGATTTGAAAATCCACCACCCCTAGGCACTTAGCTGTGTCGGCTGCCTCCATGCTGCCACCCCCTCATTCTCCTGTGGAATCCCAGCGTCAAATGACGCTGCGTGATGTCAAAAACGGGGCCTCACACGTCGTCTCGTTGCCATGGCAATGTGATGGCGTGACGTCAAATGACATCATGACTTTGTGTTTCCATGGCAACGCGACACCAAGCGACATCACATTGGTGATGTCCGCTGCGTCTTTGGACGCTGGATTCCAAAGGAGGAGGAGGACAGCAGCAAGGAGTCAGCCAACACAGCTAACTGCCTAGAGGTGGCGGATTTCCAAATCCGCCACTGGTTAAAGTTAACATAGGGATTTAACGAGACGTTAATTAGGTCATACCTTATGGTGGTACAACCTCCCATCCAGACCCTGAAATATAGGTTTTTGAGGAGAGCGGTCTGGATGGGAGTAACACCACCTTTGAGTAAGATATGCATAACGCCATGTTATTTGAAGCTAACGCAAGCTAGAGATAACTTAACATGGGTATTAAGTCAATGCTAATGAGATATACAATGACCATTGTTTTTCCATATAACTAGCTTTGTGGATATGTATTAACCTCAGGGTAAATAACATCTGTTGCGGATTTTAACAACGGCCCGTTATGACCCCCTGAGCTAACGGATCTCTGCGGATCTGGGCCGAAGAGTTAGAAAATGCTTTGGATAGACATGGTGCTATCCTAAATATGAAAGAAATGAATGTAGCAATCCAAGCGGATTTTATATATATATATATATATATATATATATATATATATATATATATATATATATATTTTTTTTTTACATAGCATTGAAGCAAGGTGTCTCAGAGCTGAACCCCATTCATTTCAGCTCCAGGAATGCCCTGCTCCCAGAGACTTACCTCCATGGGGGGTGGGGTTCGAAAGCTTGTAACATATCAACTACTTGTTGGTCCAATAAAAGTTATCACGCTCCCTACTCCCTCCTTAGTTACTATACTTGGGAAATGAATGTCCTAATCTTTGACATCACTGGACCGAATCCAGATTTCTTGGAATAGGTATTATGGCTTTCTCACCCGGTTAGATTTCCCACAGAGGTAATCGGTATAAAACAGAACTGGGTGAATTTGCCCCTAGTATTTAGGAGGAGGCGGCAACCCTCTGCCCCTCCTTTTCTGCACAATTTACTTTCTAAAGTGCACCAGCACCACCACGGCAACCAGTAATGCAGCCGGTAACAAGAGCAAAAGGACAGCCATCTTTGATATGCCAAGTAACTGCAAAACACTTTGTATCTCACTCAACAATTATCCTGAAGATGCAGGTTAAACAACTGACTTAAATGTTAATACTCATAAGTCTGACATCGACAAACAACATTATTAGGAGTTTTGCACCTCCCAAACCTGTAACAATGTTAATACATTTTATAGTTGTCATTGATTTCACTAAACGATCAACATTTCGGGATCTCCCTTCGGGGGAAACACCCAACCTGACAAGATGACCTTGATTTTCAATGTGGTTCGTGAGTGTTTTCAACTCTGTGAACCTCAGATTCTTCTGGCTGCTTCTTCCTGTGTTGACCTTGGAATGACATTGCCTGGCTTTTGGTAACATCCACATTATTCCTTGCCAGTGGAGTCATTTATTATATAATTGGTGCGCTCTACCTTTATTTTTTCAATACTAATGGCAAATAAACAACTTGTAAATGACAAGTCATTGAATAAGGTACTATGAAAAAGAGGGGGAATCAGTCAAGCCACTAGGGATGACCCTGCAAGGAGCGGGGTTTACAGAGGCCCCGCGTGCTTCCCGAAGGCACTTAAATTAAGTGCTGGGGAAGCGGCGAAGGCCCCTGCAAACTGCACTTAACTTGCTTCTGGAGACGCATCGCCATGGCAACGCGGTGTCAAATGACGCCGCGAGGTCATGTGACGTCACATTGCCATGGCAACGTGGCGTCATGATGCCGACACCGGAGCCAAGGTAAGAGGGGGGGTGGGGAGGGTGCGGAGAGAGGGGAGCAGCCGGCAGGGGGGCGCAGTGAAAAAGGATTGATTGCGCTCCCCTGGTCTAAGGTAATAGAAAACTACAGACTGGGCGCTAAAAGAAATGGTCCTGTCAAGGAGTAACAATCACGAGCAAAAGGGAATCACGCACACCAAAAAAAATAGGAAAAGATAGCACAAAAAGGTAATTTAATGACTATAAAAAGTCAAGGCTGCAACCGTGACTTGTTATAGTCCTTAAATTACCTTTTTTGCTATCGTTTATTCCTATTTTTTGGTGTGCTTGACTCCCTTTTGCTCAAGTCACTGAATAACCCTTTTTATTTATAAAATGCCTTTTGCCAGCAAGTTTAAGGTAGGCGCTCTCTTTCACTCCATTCCAGGTTCACATCTTGACAGCCTTTCCCCTAATGGAATATAGAGTTAGCAGGACCAGAATTCAGTTCGGCAGAACAGTAACTCCGCTAACTGTACTTTGCAACCTGGTGAGAACTGCTGACTAAAGTGAGAATGTCCATTGAAAAGTGCAAGGACCATTTTTCAAAACGATGAAATGAGCCAGGAAAAACACAGGGATCATAAAAACCTGAAGAAAAAGAAAAACTGGCATGTTTAATGGTGTTTTGTTTCTCAATATAGTATAAGAAAAAAAAAATCTCCTTACACTGTACATAAAAAAAATGACAGTAGAGTTGTTGCAGATGACAGGCACTGCTCCCACAGACACACCATCCCGCAGAAATTCTAATGAGAAACTCAACCAGAAGTAAACTGGTAGGGATGAGAAAAAACCCAAGACAAAAGGCACCTTTGTGGTGTCACGTTCCCTCTCTGCGGCTCAAAGAAACAAGGCCTCCCTTTTACCTTCTCCATTGTCTCCTCGGATAATGCAGCCCTGTTATTAGAGAGCCGATATTAAAGGATCATACTTCAGTTATTCTCTTACTTTCTATACGCGCACAATAAGACGTGAAACACAGAGAGTTATTTCCCTGAAGTGCTTTTGATGTCGTTATGTTAATGTGAAAGCGTTTGTTGTTCCCCTTTTATCACTGCTGAGAACGTGCTGTATTGAGAAAGGACTGCTACCATGGATTATTATAAACAGCTATCCATCTTCACATTTGTATAAAGTATATTGTCGTCAATATGGGATTGTATCCATAGCACAAATCGAATATTGCAAAGTCTTGTTAGGCATCTGTGGTTATAATCAATCCAAGGGCAGCAGCAGCAGCAGCTTAGTGAGTAAAGGCACTGACACTGAGTTTGAACCTGGTTCACATCATTGTATTAGCTCCTCCTTGGGCAAATCACTTGATCTCCCTGTGTCTCCGGCACCAAAAGCATAGAGTGTAAGCTCATCTGGGCAGGGACTGTGTCTGTAAGAATTGAGCGGTAGGATGTGGTGCTCAGATAATCCAATATGGTTTGTGTACATACATGAATGTAGTAATAAGAGTCCAGATACTCATGGGACGCCCAGAAATGAGTGCTGTGAATAGCTGGTGCGTTCGTGAAGCCCTTGCTATGGCATTAGCTTGCTAATAAATTGATCTGTTTATTTCGGGGTTTGCCTGGGATTTTTTCCTTATCTTTTTCTTGCCCTGGATGTCATTGGACTGTGCTCTGCCTACCTACTCTGACTGTGTCTGTAAGGCCCGTTCTATACCGCATGCGGCCGTGCGTGCCTGTGCGAACGCGCGTGCACGTGCCGCATGCTTTTCCCTGTTACAGAGCCGGGAGCTACAGGTACTGTGTATGTGTGTATATGTGTATATGTGTTTATATGTGTGAGTATATGGTGTGCATGGGTTTATGAGTGAAGAAAGTCCTAAATAAGATTTTTTTAAAGAAAACAAAAAGCTTAATAAATTTTTTTTTTTTAGTTGTGCAATCATTGACACACACACACACACACACACACACACACACACACACACACACACACACACACACACACACACACACACACACACACACACACACACACACACACACACACACACACATTTGAGCGCCATTAGCGGCGCGAAAAGATGATTTCCCCCGTCTTCGCCGCTGTCTGTCGGCTCCCCGCCGTGCGCCCGCGCGGCCCTTGTATAGAAGGGCTGACTAACCTCAGCCATCTTTATCTGCCGTGCGCGCCCACTATAGAACGGCCCTATCATTCCTACCGTGCGTTATACTATAACTGTGAAGAGCTTCGAGTTCCATTGGGAGAAAAGTGCTATTTGCAATAACGTTATTAAGACAACTGAACAGACATGAATGAAGTTAGTGATTATCATATAATCAGTGGTCACAGAACCAAGCTTTACTGCAAAAGAGCGCTGTCATTTCAACTATTTTAAAAGCTTTATTTGTACTATAATAAAAGGCAGATACAGTATCGGTTAAAAATATATAATGTTTTCAAAGAGAAGAAGTGAACATTAACACTAGATTGCAACGTTTTCACTTTAAAAGTGCAATAGCTACTTGCAGATGAAGAAGCATATTTTTTTGTCACTTTTTAACAAACCTTGTTCTATTTTCAGTGACTTTTACCCTTATTTTTTCTGCTGCTGCACTATGCTATAGATGTTGATTATACTTTGCAGGCACTTACGCTGGCATTTAAATTTAACGCAGAACGGAAAGATTTAACACAAAGTTTTACAGAGCCATCATAACAAATGAAACATAGATAGAGAGGGAGAGAGGGAGAGAGGGAGAGAGGGAGAGAGGGAGAGAGGGAGAGAGGGAGAGAGGGAGAGAGGGAGAGAGGGAGAGAGGGAGAGAGGGAGAGAGGGAGAGAGGGAGAGAGGGAGAGAGGGATATGTTTTTTTCCCATAATGGGACTATTTTTGAAGGGTTAGACCAGTAGTTTTAAACCGGGGTTCCGCGGTCACCAGAGGGGGAGAGCTGGGCAACTCTCCCAGCTGTCCCAGGCACGGCGGCACCCCAAGCAGCAGTGACCCGGTGGCTCACTTCGAGGTCTCCTTCCTGCACTGCACCTATGTATTTTCAATCTTTGCATTGGTTAAGTACTTTTTTTTTTATTGTGTTGTATGATCCATATTTGCTGGACATGACCGAAAATGATGTGCTTCTAGCTCTCCATTCAAACCCTTCTAGAGTTAATACTTGCTATCGAGGTAGATCCAGAGCCTTTACATTTCTTACTGGCCAAGACAATAAAGCCTTCAAATACCCCCCACGTAAGTTGGCATCTCATATCTTCACCGCGGCTAGGTGCCCTAAAGCATCGGCCTGGAAAAACCAAGAGGCTCAGTCCTTTAATTTTGTAACTCAAAAGATGAATGATGTTGTGTTCATGGTAACGTTGACAGCCTTCCTAAGGCTGCGTCCATAGTCAATGCAGCCGTGCGGAGGCTGAGGGAAAGCGGGTGCTTTCCCTGGCCTTAGTACGCACGCCATCCACGGGCGTGCCTATGGGCGGGCCACTGACGTCACGGAGCTGGTTTGCCCCCATTGGGCAAACCGCTCACATAATCGCCCTATTGCGGGAGAAATCAGTTTGGACTGATTTTACGCGCAACGTGCGCTCCCTCCCACTTGAGCACGCGCCCGCACGCTGTATAGACGCGATCACTGCCTACAGGCAGTCTCATCGCTCAGCGTGCAGAAGCGTCTGCGCGGTCTGCCCCTCTATGGACGCAGCCTAAAGCATAAAAGGAACATCTTTCATAGAACCTGGGACCTGTGGAATAACAGATAAGGTTATTCTTCGGCTAAGTCGTCTCAGTAGCTGCAATTATGTACAAATGTATAATCATCCTGTAGAGTGAGTCTTCTACTATAAATCTCCTCACTAGGATATCTAGTTGATCAAATATTCAGATAACTGCAGACCTAACGGCTCTGGCTATCAAAGGTAGGCTGCCCTATGTGTCCCCGCATCCCCCTTCCAACACATGGAGAGACACCTTTACGTAAAAAGAGAGCACACCTGAGTTACCCTAGATACCAGCTCTCCCCCCATATTTCAGGGTCTGGAATGTCCAGGCGAATTGAATGCCACAAATTCGCTTGGGTGGATATTATGACATTCAAGTGAAGGGAAAACCACAATGGGGTCAGGAGCATTCATATGAATTTTTATCTGGCCAACCCTCCTGCGAATATCCATCTGCAACTCGAATTTTGTTAAAAACTCCACAAATAATTTGCGGGTCGAATTTTGACACATTCACCCATCTCTAGTTTCTCCCACTTCAATTGCACCCTACTCCTTCTTCCTAGGATGACCTGCAAATGTCGGTCTTACATCCCTGTGAATTCCTTTGTTCTAGCAGATTTCCAGACAACCCAAGACGTACAGGCTAACCGAGTGCTAGATATGAATGATTTCTTTCTGTGGTGGAAGGCTTAAGCTCTCAGACAGGTTTGTTCACTGGTGGAGGATGGCACATTACCAAAATGCAGGTGAATGCTCTGCTTAAACATCTGCGGCCAGATCTGTTCAAAAGGTTTATGCAATTCGAAACAGGTTTCTTGGAAACAAGTGAGCTGTGTGCTTTCTCTCCTTGTAAATCCTTCTCGATTGCTCACATGCGGTTACCTCTTTCATCTCTCTCCCCTCACCTCTCGCTTAACAAACTCTTGCATTGTGTTTGCAGGATGGTGGGGCCAACACGGTAGAATTTGTTTAGACATTTTAAAGACTGTTAGCGAGGCTGATGGTAGAAGTCAAACTATTAGAGCAGAGTATTACCAGCTCTTTTTTTACATAGGGGATTATAGATAGAAGGTTGTTAAGGGCCTAGATGTTTCAACATATTTCAATTTTAAAGCACAGTCATTTCTTTCATGTTGAACCAGTGAAACATTTTGGCCCATATTTACGACACTGCTATTGTATTGTATTGTATGTCTTTATTTATATAGCGCCATTAATGTACATAGCGCTTCACAGCAGTAATACACGTGGTAATCAAATAAATAACAGATAATATAAATAACAGATCATGGGAATAAGTGCTTTAGACATTAAGGAAGAGGAGTCCCTGGCCCGAGGAGCTTACAGTCTAATTGGTAGGTAGGGAGAACGTACAGAGACAGTAGGAGGGAGTTCTGGTAAGTGCGTCTGCAGGGGGCTAAGCTTTATGTATCATGTGTTCAGAATATTCACAGTGCTATTCATATGCTTCTTTAAATAAGTGTGTCTTAAGTTGGGTCTTAAAGGTGGATAGAGTGGGTGCTAGTCGGGTACTGAGGGGAAGGGCATTCCAGAGGTGTGGGGCAGTCAGTGAAAAAAGGTTTAAGGCGGGAGAGGGCTTTAGATACAAAGGGGGTAGAAAGAAGACATCCTTGAGAAGAACGCAAGAGTCTGGCTGGTGCATAACGAGAAATTAGGCCTGAGATGTAACGAGAGGCAGAAGAGTGTAAAGCTTTAAAAGTGAGGAGAAGAATGGAGTGTGAGATGCGGGATTTGATCGGAAGCCAGGAGAGGGATTTCATGAGGGGAGATGCTGAGACAGATCTCGGAAAGAGTAGAGTGATTCTGGCAGCAGCGTTTAGGATAGATTGTAGAGGAGACAGGTGAGAGGCAGGAAGGCTGGACAGCAGGAGGTTACAGTAATCAAGACAGGAGAGAATGAGGGCCTGAGTCAGAGTTTTAGCAGTCGAGCAACAGAGGAAAGGGCGTATCTTTGTTATATTGCGGAGGAAAAAGTGACAGGTTTTAGAAATGTTTTGAATGTGAGGGGCGAATGTGAGAGAGGAGTTGAGTGTGACCCCTAGGCAATGTGCTTGGGCTACTGGGTGAATGATCGTAGTTCCAACAGTAATGTGGAACTAATGTGGTAGTAGGGCCAGGTTTGGGAGGAAGTATGAGGAGCTATGTTTTAGCCATGTTGAGTTTAAGGCGGCGGAGGGCCATCCAGGATGATATAGCAGAGAGACATTCAGAAACTTTGGTTTGTACAGCAGGTGTAAGGTCGGGTGTTGAAAAGTATATTTGTGGGTCGTCAGCATAGAGGAGATAATTAAACCCAAAAGATGTTATTAGGTCACCTAGAGAGAGTGTATACAGAGAAAAGAGAAGAGGTCCCAGGACAGAGCCCTGGGGTACCCCCACAGAGAGATCAATAGAGGAGGAGGAGGTGTTAGCAGAAGAGACACTGAAAGTACGATAGGAGAGGTAGGATGAGATCCAGGATAGAGCTTTGTTCCGAATACCAAGAAAATGGAGAATGTGAAGGAGAAGAGGGTGATCCACGGTGTCAAATGCTGCATAGAGGTCGAGTAATATGAGCAGAGTGTAATGACCTCTGTCTTTGGCAGCATGGAGGTCGTCAGTTATTTTAGTGAGGGCTGTTTCCGTGGAGTGAGCAGTGCGGAAGCCAGATTGTAGAGGGTCTAGGAGAGAATAGGTGTTGAGAAAATGGAGTAAGCGAGAGAATACAAGACGTTCAAGGAGTTTAGAGGCAAAAGACAGGAGGGAGACAGGTCGATAGTTATAAAGACAGGTAGGGTCAAGCTTGGTGTTTTTGAGTAATGGTATGACTGTTGCATGTTTGAAGGAGGATGGAAAGGTTCCAGAGCAGAGGGAGGAGTTAAAAATGTGTGTGAGCGTAGGGATTATAGTAGGAGCAAGAGGTTTTAGGAGATGGGAGGGAATGGGGTCAAGAGGGCAAGTGGTAGAGGGAGAAGAGGCGATCAACAGCGACACATCCTCCTCTGAGACAGCGGAAAAAGAGTCAAGGAAGGCAGGAGGAGAGTTAGGAAGAGGTGTAGGATGGGAGGATGAAACAGAGGGGATGTTCTGACGTATGGATTCCACCTTTTCCTTAAAATAGTCAGCAAAGACCTGAGCGGAGATGGAGGAAGGAGAGGCAGCTGTGGGTGGTTTGAGTAGAGTATCAAAGACAGAGAACAGTCTGCGTGGGTTAGACTTGTGCATGTTGATTAGTGAAGAAAAGTAGGTTTGTTTAGCTTGCGAGAGGGCAGAGTTGAAACAGGATAGCATAAATTTGTAGTGAAGGAAGCCTGCGAGAGTATGAGATTTCCTCCAGAGGCGTTCAGAGGAACGAGTGGAGGAACGCAGCATGCACATGTGGGAATTTAACCAGGGTCTAGGGTTAGAAGGGTGAGTGCAGCAGAGAGAAAGCGGGGCATGTAGATCAAGAGAGGAGGACAAGGCAGAGTTGTAGTTCCTGACCCGGTTGTCAGGGTCTGTAGCAGAGCTGAGAGAGGAGAGGGTGGAGCTTAAAGTGGACTCAAAGTCAGGTAAGTGAATAGAGCGCAGGTTTCTGCAGAACCGGGGGATAGATGGAGGTGGAGAAGGGGAGAAGCGAGATAGAGAGAATGACATGAGGTGATGGTCAGAGAGAGGAAAAGGGGAAATGGAGAAATCGGAGAGAGAGAAGTTTTTAGTGAAAACCAGGTCTAAGTAGTGGCCATCCTTGTGGGTGCTGGCTGCAGTCCACTGTTGAAGGCCAAAAGAAGAGGTTAGAGAAAGAAAGCGGGAAGCCTAAGGGAGAGAGGGGTCATCAATGTGGCAATTGAAGTTCCCAAGGAGAAGAACAGGGGAGTCTGAGGAGAGAAAGAAAGAGAGACAGGATTCAAAGTGAGAGAGAAAGGCAGAAGGGGGATGAGTAGAGGTAGGTGGGCGATAGATGACCGCCACGTGGACAGGGAGAGGAGAGAAGATCTGGACTGTGTGAACCTCAAAGAAGGGAAAAGCAAGAGATGGAGGAATAGGAAGAGTTCGGTAACGGCAGAGAGAGGAGAGCAGGAGCCCCACGCCTCCACCCCTGCCATGAGGGCGCGGAGTGTGGGAGAAGGAAAGGCCACCGTAGGAGAGGGCAGCTTCCAGAGCAGAGTCCGACTGAGTGAGCCAGGTCTCAGTTATAGCAAAGAGAAGCAGTGAGTGAGAGAGAAAGAAGTCAAGACACTTTCCAGGAATGTGAATGGGACATAGCCCGTTTTCTGGCACAGCACCACTTAACAAACATCCACTATTTTATTTGGTATCTTGAAAGCTCATGTAATCATCATCAATGGACATGACTAATATAACAATGTACCACAGCACACAGGCTATACGCATAAAAAGTCTTTTCACTATAGAATTAGCCTCCAAGAAGCATGCTTTATTAGGTGAGATGAATAACATAAACAGTGTTTTAGGGTTCAAACTGACCCTTATGTCTGGCAAAACATTACACCAACTATTCTTGGTATACTAAGGGGAATGTTATTATTGTGTAATAGAATTGAGTTATTAGTGTTAGGTCAGGACCAGTATAGCTACATAGATTTAACACCACATAGGGGAAAAGCAGAATTTGGAACATTTTACAGAATTTTTCAGTCATATTGTATTGTCAACTTCCAGCACAACTTCCTAACATTCTAGGGGAAAGACCTCCAGCTCAATGAAGAACAAAGCAAAGAGTTTTAAAAATATATAATAATTACGCAGAAATTACAGTATATGAACCAATGGGAGGCAGACTAACGTGAAGTTTTAGAGGAAGGAGACTTGGAATTAAATCTTTGAGTCAGCTGCTAAGAGTTCAATTTGTACTACATTAAAGGAGAACGCATATAAATTTATGATGAGGTGGTATCTCACCCCGGTTAAGATTTCCAAATGTATCCCTGGATATTCTCCAATGTGTCCAAAAAACTGCGGAAAACAGGCAGATTTGTTGCATATGCTGTGGTCTTGTCCTCAAGTTGCATCCCTCTGGAGGGAAATTAAGAATTGGCTACAGAGGTTATTGGGCCTCGATATACCTATGGATGCTTGGTTATTCCTTCTAAATAGATCAGTGCAAGGTTTACCCAGATCCGAATGTAAACTGGTTGCCCTTTTGCAACTGCAACGAGGTGTGAGATTGCAGCACTATGGAAACAAAAAGATATCCCACAGATTTCCAAAATTCGTAATAGAAATTGGTTTGTTTGTCAAATGGAGAACTTGACAAGCCTGGTCAATGATACCGGTTCTAAATTTCAGAAAGTTTGGCAACCATGGATAGCTAGTTACAAGTATTGTAACAGATCCATGATAATGGAGGGATCATTTTGAGCGATAGCCTTAAAAGAGATTCCTACATTTAAAGTCCAGTTGGAAACCACACTTTTTTTCCACTCTGTGTTCCAGTTCTCTTCTGTGATGTTCTTCCAGTCTCCAATGCTCCCCGTACATCCCAGAAAACCTAACACCTATTGTATTTGACTTAATAGCTACTTTGGGTGACCTCTGGGGTTACTCACCTACTCTTGCATTCTCCGATCTACAGTATGAATTAGCTGCCGTTAATCTGCCTGCCACAAAGTAATCTCTAACACTTTTATAGATGAGCGTATTGGTCTTTTGCTTTATTGTGGCTCAGGCCACTCCCTGCTGACTCACTCGTATTCATTGTAATAGGGTAGGGAACAGAAGGAAGAGGCCCCCGCATCAGCTTATGTGTATAACAATTATTCATAGAATTAATGGTGCAAATGGGGATAAGGTTTGTAGGCAAAAAAGGAAAGTAAAGGAGCCCCAATGAATGCACTCGTACCAATGTATTTGATAAGTGATTGGAAATATTAAAAACCTTTTAATTGTCAATAATTTAAAAATGAGTTACTCTATATAAGGGACCTGTAACTCAGTCCATGACCAGCCGTTCAAACCTCATGCTTTTGAGAACACAACGTTAGTGGTTTATTGATCAAATAAATTGACCACAGCCACCTGTCTTATCAGAATTCCTGTGTAAAAGATTTCTTACAGAGTATTTTAGCAGCAGGTAAATATCTGCTAAGAGCAACCACAATGTCTGATTAGGAGTTGAATAAACACTACTGCTAATAATGAATTAATAAGAGGCTATAACTGGATACGATCTTTGAATTGTGCCTCGAGGATCAATATACACAATTAGTGTGTTCCTCTTACAGCAGACATTCAAGGTTTTATGCGGCACTTTGAGTATATTTTATACCGCTTATGTGAAAAGTGTATGCTAGCCACTAAGTGTGAGTGGCTATGTTAATCACTCAGAGTGAGCGCACGCTAACTCGTAGTAACAATTTGTAATTGGTACTGTAATATGTTCGTCTAACACCTCTCCGGGTATATAACACTTGCAGTGCATTGTTTGTATGTCCTATATACGCTCCAGTAATAGCTCACCTAGAAGATAGTGAATCAGTGCATGGAGATATTGTTTTTCCTTCTAAACCTTATCTCCATGTTTTAGATAACAGGAGAGTATTGAAACAGGCTTTTTCAATACTCTATGAGCAATATAGGCTCATCTACATCTGTAAGAAGTCTTTTACACAGGAATTCTGATAAGGCAGGTGGTCAAAAGCAGGAGGTTTGAAGGACTGGTCATGGACTGAGTTACCAGGTCCCTTATATAACTAATTTTTAAATGATTGACTATTAAAAGGTTTTTAATATTTCCAATCACATTGGTACGAGTGCATTAATTGGGGATCCTTTCCTTTCCTTTTCTGTTTTCACTCGTATTTATGTTAGGTGTGAGGCTCCTACTAGTGGGAAAACCCAATAGATTTAGCCTCAAGGGAGAACATGCAAGCAGTGTCAGAGTTCAGCCCAAACCCAAATATGAACTGCAATCCAGTAGTATAACCACATTTCTATGCCGTAGCATGACCATAGATGCCTGGGTTGCACCACTCACCAGACATATCACACAGCAAATATGCAAAAATGATACCACAACTGTACAGAAATGCACACTTCCCTGTGCCACCCCTGCCACGGTTGGCGAGGCACTCTATTAATAATTTAGGATAACCCCATGCCTGCTGCCTGGGCTAGACCTGTCACTGCGCCTGGCAATGTCCACAACCTCTTCACCTAGCAACTCTAACTGTGGTGACAAATATAACCTCCCTAACCAGACAGGTCACACCCAGATAACATTTTTTTCTAGAAATCTAATCATGTAACCCTTGAATTATATAGAATTCTTATCTCTCTCACATACGCTATAGCCCGAGGGCTAAATTTAGTGTATGATGATACTTTGCCTGATTGTCTTGGACAGGGGTGCGAAAACTGGGTGGGTGGGGGGAGGGGTGCGGTGCTTACAGAGGCTCCACTCTCTTCCCAAAGGCATTTAAATGTGTGAGGTCCCTTACTTTATCTCTAGCGGCTTCGGGCGGTGCGTCGCCATGGCAACGCGGCGTCAAAAGATGCTGTGGGGTCATATGACGTTGTGACATCAGAAACGCCGGAGATAAGATGGGGGTGTGGGCGGGGAGGGGGTTGGGGTAGAGAGCCAGCAGGGGGGTGCAGTGGGAAAACTTTGCGCACCCCTGGTCTAGGACATGGGTAGCCAACTCCAGCCCTCAATGGCAACCAACCGGTCATGGTCTTCAGGATTACCCCTGCTTCAGCACTGGTTGCTCAATCGGTGGCTCAGTAAGCCTCCTCTGCTGAAGCAGGGATATCCTAAAAACCTGACCTGTTGGTAGCCCTTGCGTCCTGGACTTGGCCACTCTTGTTCTAGGACAATTTTTCAATGGAGCACTGTTCCTTTGGTGCTGTTATTAGATTAACTGCTGTATAGTTATGAAAGACGGACTGAAAGGGAGAATCAATTATTGTAATTATATATCTTGTAACGCAACATCACTCTTCCACCAGTCAGTCATCTGATCTCATGCCCTTTGCTGCTGCAAAAAACCTGCATGGTCCTGCGGCAGCTAACGGGTTAACTATTTTGTTCTGGTTTGCTCTTGAATTAAAGGCTGAGAAGCAATGATCCGACTAGTAACACCTATCAAGTTTAGGCAACAAGAGTTCCTGTTTACAAGCCTCAGCAGTCAGGCTGGGACACGACATGCAAACACGTCCATTGTAGTCACTGATCTCTGCTGCAAAAGACGTGCAATTATGCGTGAGAATCATCCGAACTCTGTTACCTATCCCATTGTACATTAGGTGCTTTCAATGCTTAATTACAATAAACACTTATGTGGACAGAGAAGGAAGTAATACTTGGGAATATAAATCATTCCAGTCAGCCCGCCACTACTAAGTGTAAATCTGAGGTTTTCTACTGCTTGGGGGCTTTTCCACTATTCTCAGCCATTGTTTCTTATTAACAGCCATTCCTGTGCATGAATATGCTGGAAGGCTTATGTAAAAACACGGTTAGAAAGGGGTTAACATGTTAAACATGCATTTGACTAAGCAGGCAATGCGGGAGACTAGCGTTTCTTATTTTTTCTTTGTACGGCGCCACCATATTCCATACCGCAGTACAATGTGGGAGGGGGGGGGGGGTTTAATAACATTGTATAACTAAAAGAGTACATGTAAATTAAGACAAGCTGAAACAATTGGAACCAGGTGTCTGCCGCAAGAAGCTTACAATCTAAACAGCCTCAGGGAATTGCTCTCCCAACTGAAGACGGGGTTCGTGAAGCAATACATTCAGGTAACGGAAACGCGGGTTTGAATACCAAGGACGTACCGAATATCCCTTTCTATTTTGTAATTCTGTGGGTTGGAGTGGCACCATTTCTAAGGCCAGATGCACAGCTCCTTTCTTAGGCCGTGATTATAGTGGCAGCGACGGCGCACGGGTGGCGCGAACAACAAACCTCTTCTCTATGAGGCCGCCCATAGAGCGCACGGCCGCGCGAGCGATGAAGTGCGACCGCGCAGCGATTCTGGAGAAGACAAACAATTTAGTCTTTGCCGCGCCTCCCCGTCACCTCAGACCTCAGTGCAGGTTTCGGGCGAGCGACGGGTGCGCGTGATGTCATGCGCTCCGGCGCGCGTGGCCACTATAATCGCGGCCGTAGCCATGTGTAAGCAGCATGTCCGTGTGCAATGTGTAGTGACGTTTCTGAATATCTGGCCCTCGCCAAACTACCTCGGGGGCTTTATATGGGGTGACACAGCTGTAATTAGGGTGACCAGACGTCCCGGTTTTTAGCCTTTTTTCCCCGGGTCCTAACTTTTCTGGCCACTGTCCCGGCTTTTATCGTCGCCGGCTGTGCATGCACGATCGGCACTAGCCAATCCGCGCATGCGCATAAGTGCCTGGCAAAACGCAGATTCTGCATTCGTGATCGTTAAATGCCAAACGCGCATGCGCTGTCGGCGCTCGCCGTTCGCATGCGCGACATTTGTCCAGGTTTTCCCCCTGGGACGGATCTGGTCGCCCTAGCTGTAACGCAAGCGATGAGCCCACACCACTGAACGGGCTTATCAAACGCATCTTGGGGGGGTAATTCTCCTGGCTGCAAAAATATATGCTGTTTTATTAAAGAAAAATCTTCTGATTGGAAACAGCCTCCCAGTGGTTTCAATGTGCTCAGATCCAGGAACACTGCACTATTTCACCTCCTACAGAACCTCACATCTAATCTCCTCTTTGTGCTCCTTCCCTCTTCCCTTCTAATTTAACCCCAAGCTTTCCACTTCTCTAAGCACATCTGATCTATCGTTTATTTCCCCTTTTTGGCCTGGCTGCCGGTCATTTGGGACCCCGCAGTCATGCCACACTTATACTAATGGCTCCAGGGTCTCCGTTACTCTAAAGTTTAAAAATAAATAAATCATAATTTGTGCTTGTTGCACTAGTACATTCTACTGCTATTCCACACCTTGAGTACACCGGCAGCGCCTTTCCAAAGGGAATCGGTGCATCATACATATGTTGACTCAGGAAAAAAAAGATTGACAGTCTATTTAACCACAAATAATGCAATTCACGTAGTCACTCGCTGTTTCACCCAGTATGAAAGAATTAAGGCGACTAGTAGAACACCTGGCGTCGCTAGATATTGAAGGCTGCTGTAACGTAACAAGAACAGGAAAGGCCATGTCCCAGATCTCAATGGGGATATTTCTAAAATGGTCTAAAATAATAGAAGTGTAATCAGTAACATGACTGTGGTTAGTGAGATAGCTGGCCTGGCAGCTGAACTGTTCTGTGGCCTTCAGCTGCCCCCAGCAGTCAGTCTCCCTTCCTTATTCCACTTGGTTATGGAGTGGGCGTCCTCGGCAATGATTTAACCCCTTTGCTGCAATAGGCGACGGGATTTATACATTTTAATGTTCAGGACCCACACGGAAAAGACACCTGTTGCGATTGAGACCAGTACAGAGTATGACTGCACATTTGTTTCTAAGGCTGTGCCTATAGGGCCGTCGATGGCGACGGCGACACGACGGGAAACATAACTTTCGCCGGGCGGCAGCATCTGGCAATTTGATTTGTTCAAGGGCCGTGACGTGACAGCCCTTGAAAAATCACATTTTGCCGGCTTCAGGTTTTCGCAACGGCGACGTCGCTCCGTTGCTTGTTGCCGTCGCATGCACTATAAGCGCATGCGGCGGCGGCAATGTATTTGTTTTCAGGCGTCGTCGCTATAAGCGCGGCATAACCCAGGGGTGAGTCAACTTCGCTTCTCAAGGGCCAACAACAGGTCAGGTTTTCAGGATATCCCAGCTTCCGCACAGGTGGCTCAATCGGTGGCTCTGTCAAAGAGAGCCACCTGTGCTGAAGCAGGGATAACCTGAAAACCTGACCTGTTGGTGGCCCTTGAGGACTGGAGTTGCGCATCCCTGTTCTAACTGATTCTCCTCCCCCGTGTCTCTATGTTTAGGGAATGTTGGAGTTGGTGGTAGGTTATGGAACTCCAGCTGGACCATACTTTGGAAATGGCAAACCTGCACTCTATATATAGTTAAATTAAGTTCGATGTCTGTTTTTATTGCACCACTTACCCTAAGATATATAATCAGCTCACTACCATTACCTCCACTGCTGGCTCTCTACACTGCTTCAAATAGCAACAGAGCAGACATTGCTGGAAGGACACACAATTTTGTAAATAAATGAGGCAGACCTAACAAGGGTTTGTTTGGTAGGGAAAGTATTGTGTAAGGAGACATTTTGGAAAACAAAACTTCTTAGGTTGAAATGCAGAGTATAATTCTGTTTTGTTTTTTTATGTGGTGAAACTTTCCCTCCAACTAACTTGGAACATCACTTACCAAAAGTACTTCAATATGCTACATGTCTATTGAAGTTGACATCATTACGTCAATAATAACAAAACATGGCTATTTAAACAGAAGAGATGCTGCAGATATTAATCTTCATATCAAGGCAGTTAGAGAACTAGATTGTTGGAGCAATTCATTTCTTTGTTCCTCTTGTCAATATCCCACGTGTGTCTGCATATAATACTCGGGCCAGCTTGCTCCCTCTATCTCCCAGACAGAAATATTTAGGATAACATTTCCCTCTTTCTAGCACTATACACGAGCAAGTACTGTATATTTATGGAGTTCCCAGAAACTGCGCAAACACAGACAGAAACCGTATTTTTCCTGGTGTCTGCAGAATATATCATGACCTTGTTACTACAGTGACTCTTACGGTTGAAGCAGATTGTAAATCAGGGGCTTTTCTGATAAATTAACACTTGGCTGTGTTTCCCCCCTAACGGCTAGATATGCTAGCTATCAAGATGATTCACACAAGAAGGAACATTACATTGCTATGTTGATGCTAAGAGTTTCATATTCCTTTCTAAAGCCCATATTCATTATACTGTGAAGCCGTCTTCCACTTATTTAGGAATATCTAAGCTCCTTTCAGTTGGATGGGGAGGGGGGGGGGGCAGGGGGGGGAGGGTAACATCTTCAGATCAAAGGGAAGTAAACTTCACAGCATAAACTATAGAAGCATCTGTGACAAACTTACCTACACATGGATTCGTAGCCCACAATCAGAGCTGCTGAAAATATATTGTATATCGGGGGGTGACTGGACTATATGTTTTCTAAGTAGTACAGAAAATATGGGAAGAAAGTGGGAGCCGGGCTAAGGCCTCGTTGGCTGTCTCGGGACTGGATCACATCTGGCTTACCCTGGAAATCCGCTTTGCTTTGTGTTGCATGCGGATGCCATTGCAGATATGTCAACTGTGACCGATTTTCTGCGAATCTCACTGTTTTGGAGTCAGTTTCAATAAGAATTAGCATACGCTGCTGCATGGTCTCCAATGGAATGTCACTGGTAAAAAATCCGGACTTCTCCATTAAAATGTTATGTTTGGTTCCAGAATGCACAAACCCCACGTGACTTTGGTTCTCGGAGGTTAGCATCTCTGCTGTTGACGTTTTGGTGGGGAAAAAAAGCAGCCATGGACAACCATTAGAAGCCAACTAATTGCTTTGGAACAGCAGAGGAGGAGAGGGGGGTCACACTAATCCCTGCAAACCTACTTCTATCCCAACGGCTTGTCGAGGAGTGTGCTCCATATTCTAGTGGCAGTAATTTATAGAAGCAACATATTATGAGAAGTCATAGAGGCCCATGTTTACTAAGCAGCACCTTGCCATAAGCAATGTTATGAGAAACAAGACACCTCACTTGGATGGGCGGTAAAGTGTCTTCTGGTGTCGAAAGGTGTCTTATGACTGTGCATTGTTTATATGGGCCAATGTCTTTACTATAGATGACATAGAACTGCCAGGGGTACTGGTAAATCCACTAGCGAAAAAGAGACCCGTGAGATTTTGGAAACCCTGTGCCTGCTACGACGTCTATGAAGAACCCTATGTGGCCTACTAGGTATCACGACCAAAGGGTATCACAAACGAGTCCACTAGCACTTCATCAATAGACGCATTTTACACAATTAATATCTATTTTCAATGATCAAATAATGTTATTCTGGGGGGAAAAGATGTGATTTCTTCATCATCTATACATGATGTTAGCAGGATCCAGTGAAAAAAAGCTTAGAGAGTCTTGTACTGCATCTCTTCTGCCATGCAGAGGTTAGAGCAGCGTTCCCCCAGACTATGGGAGAACCCCGTTATATGCGCCCCTCGGCTTCATGTTAAACTTATATACACATGTAAAAGGTGTATCTACTCCTACTCTAAAAAAACACAGAGCAAAAGAAACAAATCAACTTGTAAAGGAATCCTTTTTCGCTTTAAAAAGAAATTGGGACCCTAACATCATGAAAAAAATGGAATGTTACTCAGTTAGCTTATAGAAAAAAAAACAGTTAAACAAGGATACTCCATACCCTTCTACCATGCAAAATGACTCAATGACTCTCCTCTATGTGGTGAATAGCACAGGCTCTCATGCCTACACCTCTCTTGGAAGTCTCTGATCTGGTTTATGCTACTGGCATCAACCTGCCAGCCATGATTCCCAGTGCATTTACAGTCTGTGCCTTTGATTGGATCAGACAAGCAGCAGCTAACCCTTACACATTTTTTTATTACTGAGACTTTCAGGTTCAGTGAATATTACATTTGCTAAAGAGCTGAGCTGCAGCGTGTTCGCCCATCAGCTGGCTCTTACACCAGTCCCAGGGCTCTCGTGACCTACGTAGCTCACGCTGGAACAAACACTACGACGGCAATGCTGCAGTGCATGGTGCGCGCGTGCTAGCGCGTGCGCTACAGGGAGAGCGGCGCTTCGCAATACAAACAAGTTTGTTTTGCAAGCGCGACGCCGGGAGGAGGAGGAGAGCGCGGAAGCCAGCGCGTCCTACTGTGGAGAAAGCCTAACTGGGAATAGCACAATTACAGATATCATGGAATATACAATACCCGCTTGTTAAAAGCTCGATCTAATATACAAAAGAATGCAGCCATTATAAATGTGTAGTGGTCAAGAGTCACAAATCATTTAAAAAAAATCAAAATGGCAGCACATTGAATAGTCCCAGCAAGAATAAAATGGGGATTTCCCTGGGGGCGCGCTGAATCGGCAGTATCACACGTGATTGAATAAGCTCCCTGGGGTGCATTAAGGATGTACATAAGGTGGGCCAGGTGTTTGTTCTATGCTAGGGGCGGCCAACAACAGGCCAGATATCCCAGCTTCAGCACAGGTGGCTCAATCAGTGGCTCAGTCAAAGACTGAGCCACTGATTGAGCCACCTGTGCTGAAGCTGGGATATCCTGAAAACCTGACCTGTTGGTGGCCCTTGAGGACTGGAGTTGCCCCCCCCCCCCTTTTCTATACCATACACTTCTGTGTATCTATTTACCCACAGCATGACCCGTGTATTGTGCTAACTCATTCCAGGAAGGAGCCGTTTCACACACGTCTGTCGCAGACACTTAGCGGAACTCAACAACATAAGCAAAAAAAAAGGTTTCAGTTTTGTTCTGAATACAAACTTGTTTTGATATGAGGCGAGTGGAGCAATGAATGGCTCCAGCCCAGAGCCAACGTTTGCTGTGTCAACAGCTATTTGAGATGGCTCACATTTCTGCTTCTCTCCCAGGAGATTAGTGTGTTTAGAAAAGCCCCCAGAAAACCCTTTGCAATTGTTCCTGCGCTTGCCTGTTTGGGAGGGGAGGTGGGTGAGGGAGGAGGAACCCTTTTGGAAAGCAAACATGCTGCACTGTATACTAATACCGAGTATCTTCATGCACAGTCAGCAACTTCCATGGAAATGGCGTCTCGAAGCCACAATCCTTTCCTAAGCAGAACTAGCTTTTTGTTATGTAAAAAATAAATATATTAAGGAATTTAAGTTATTATTTTTGGTTCGGCTTCTTTAATTTATATGGCAATCCCTGTAGGCCATTTTAATCCATCGATGGGACAGTTCTTTTTTGGGATTAGTATCTCCGGCACAAAGAACTGTACATATTACTTCTATAAGTATAAGTGAGATGGTTCTGTTGGACTATATCCCACCTTTGACGGACCTCGGGACCGGCGACGGCTCCGGGTACCCCTCTGGGCTGTTCTCGGCCCACTGGTTAGTTGATATTGGGGTTATTTATGGGTTTATGCTGTCCTAGTGGTTTCCCAGCCAGGAATATGTATGTGGGATATTTGCTGCATTGGCGGTGTATTATCACGGTGAGCTACGCTGTGTAACATATGTATATTAACGGTTCCACTCCTGTACAGAGACTATAGTTGATATCATATATCACGGGAATTGTGTACAGATAACTACGTGACCAAATGGAAGCAAGCAGTGGCAAGTCTGCAAGCCATAGAGCTCGGAGACACAGCGCTATAACTAGCTCAGTATATAATACAGAGGAGAATACCTGAATATAGGGTTAATGTTGGCACTTGCGCAGTATGCCCTGGAACCACCCTGGTTGAGACTTTGCTGAGACTCTGTGGATACTCATAGTGAGTGTACAAGAGGACTTAGATACTATGGCTAATTATTGCAAGCTTCTGATTTGAGCAACATTGTGCACAAACGATGTATCTCGCATCCAGTATTGTCACTATGTGTCTGCCTATTGAGGAGAGTGTTTCTTGTTTTGAATGACCTACTCACAATGCATCTCTCTCCCTGTCAAAGTTTTGATCACTGCTTCTGTTCTGCTAGCTATGCTATGCAGCTATTGTGCAATGTTTATTGTATGAATTTGAATGCTTTCTATTTATTTAAAAAATGTTTTACCAGGAAGTAATACATTGAGAGTTATCTCTCGATTTCAAGTATGTCCTGGGCACAGAGTTATAATGACAAATACATGGTTACAAATACATAGTTACAATGAGTGAAAAGGGTTATATAGTACATTATGTACAAGACATTGCATGCACAGTTAAAGATAATATATATTATAGGCGTATGTAACAGTTACAGACCAGAAGTGAGAGAGCTTTAGTTTTGAAAGAACTGGTGGTGGCTGAAAGAGTCTCTGGTAGACTGTTCCAGTTTTGGGGTGCACGGTAAGAGGAGGAGCGGCCGGATACTTTGCTGAAACTTGGGACCATGAACAGTCTTTTGGAGTCAGATCTCAGATGATAAGTGCTGTTGGGGTATATTTGGGGAAAAGGGTCCCTAACTATGGGCTTCCCTATACAGCTGCAGGTGCCTACTGTGAGTCGGGGTCTAACTGGGGCCTGCATGGGAAAGCTGGCCTAGTCCCAGAGCTACTGGCACCTGGGACCCTACCTCCCTCTTCTGTACCCTGCTCACAACTGACCAACTGCCCTCATTGTCCTAACTGTTATCACTGTTCGACTGTTTTAAATGCAGCAGCCCTATTGGCTGCCTGACAACATGTGGTCTGAAGCCCCTCAGGCTGCTGCGACTTGTAGCTCCAAGCAGATTTATGGGTGTAATTGCCGCCGCTGGCATTATACTGCGCATGCGCCAGGTGTACAAAGATGGCCACCGCAACTCTAGATACTATCTGCGCATGCGCAAGCCTTCTCTCTACATGCGCACGCACAAACAAAATGGCGGCGCCCTCGGCAGAGCACCGGCGACCCACTCGCCAGCTCACAATCTCCCTGCAGCAACCACACAGCCATACCCCTCACGCAGCCTGGAGGTAAGAGGGGGACCTGGCTACACATATATACACATATATACACACACATACACACATATACACACATATACACACACACACAAACACACACACACACATATATATACACATATATTCCCTATTGTTGCTGTAAAGAGTAGTTTCTTGCGATCTACATATTTTATCATATCACATTTCACTGAGCTATTAATCCAACAACCAAAAGAATGTATTTCCGTTGCTCGTTAAACACACGCATTGCTTTCCTTTAAAGGCTTTTAAAGGGAAACATCAAAAACGTCTGCTTAAGGGAAACATCAATAATCACCCCCCCCCCACCCCCCCCCCCCCGGCATATGGACTGAGATAGAACAGAAACATTGAAGCCATATTCCATTCACTTGGCTGCCACGGCCTGCAGCCCATTTCAGAGCTACAGCAGCCTCTGGCAGCCAAGGGGTTACAAGTATCACTGATAATTGTTATTTTCTTCTTCTAGTAACCCTTAGTTTTACAGAACGTGCTGTCACTCTGTCAACATTTTTCTCACTGGGCAGCGTATTTAACCTTTTAACCACCACCACCACGTTTAGGGGTGCAATCAGGGTTGCTAAAAACTTCGGGTTTGACCCAGAGACCACGGGTTTCGGCCTCGTATCTCCGAGCTGGGGGTTTACCCGAAAAATCTCCAGGCGGCGGAATCAGCATCACCCTCTGCAAGTCCCCTCAACATGGCTCTGCGATGTCCAATGGAGCCACGTTGCCATGACAACGGGCGCCGCGTGACACCTCTGCACCATAAGGCGCCCCGTTGTCATGGCCACCCCCCCCTAGAAAATCCCCAGTTTGCGCACCCCTGGTCTAGATGCAAGAACTTAAAGTAGAGGCGGCCAACTCCAGTCCTCAAGGGCCACCAACAGGTCAGGTTTTATGGATACCACGGCTTCAGCGCAGGTGGCTCAATCAGTAGTTTAGTCATTGACTGAGCCACCAGTGCTGAAGCAGGGATATACTTACAACCTGACCTGTTGGTGGCCCTTGAGGACTGGAGTTGGCTACTTCCGACCTAAAGAATACGTCTGTGCTCACTCTCCCCAGTGCATGAGACCAGGTGAGAATTCTCCTACATCCATTGGTTGAAGCTCAGAACCATCAACCAATTACAGCAGCTGAGAACTGATAACATAAGACAACAATTATATCTGATAAACATTTTTTTGCATAGTGAGTTTATTACCATTGCTATTGTATGTGTGTGTGGTACCGTATATGTACTTAAGTACATACAAATTAGTGTCAGACAGAAGTTATATTTTAAAATATACCTATAGACGGTTTGCCAAACAAAATATACGACTTGTGGATCATTTGCATGTCCCACAGAAGGTTTGAAATGTATTAGGTCCAAACAAGAATATCTGTGCTATAAATTGTTGTATATTAACAGGTCGTTTTGTGAACAGCACAAAATAAATTAGCAGTAAATTTGGTTCAAAAGGATGTACTGTATGTCCATTGAGTTCAACCTTTGTTAAATTCTAATTGGGTGATACTAATACTATCTTTTTAGCTGTATTGATCCACAGAAAGACAAACAAACAAAAAAGTAAAAAAATGTGCCTGTCATGTTTCATAATAATAATAATAATAATAATAATAATAATAATAATAATAATAATAAATCATTTTCCTGGGTTAAGCTTCAGCCTACGTTTGAACGTATTTGCAAATCCCTGCACAGCTTTCCTTTCTAAAATAATGTATAACCTTTGCTTAAAGGTATCTGCTGCAGGAGTGACCAATGCCAGCCCCCAAGGGCCACCAACAGCTCATGTTTTAAGGCTATCCCTGCTTCAGCACAGGTGGCTCAATCAGTGGCTCAGTCAGAAGGACAGACTCACACAAGCTTTCTAGATCTTCTCAAATATTAGTCTTTCAGTAATTTAGGATATGTTCACGGGTGACAATCGTAGGTAAATCCAGCGATCTGCTCTTCTCACCATACAAAAGGAAATGTCCCTTATCTTGTTGCAAAGTCCCTTTTGCTGCTGTTTATATCTCATCCTTTTTATATTCTGTAGCTGAACTCTGGAAATATCATTTGCTAACAATTTGCCACCAAAGAAGCTTAAAATGGCCGCTGTCTCTCACACGCATTAAGACAACAGCTGATGCCAGTGAAATAATGCACATTAGAAAACGAACACGGGAAATGCAGAAATTGATCAGCACAACATGAATGATCAGGTTATGTTATTGATAACTTAATTTTAGTGGGGTTTTTTTTGGGGGGGGGAGGGATAATTGATTTAGCTCAGAACAACAGTATGACAAATAGCATTAAACGTGTACTAATGCATGCGGGGCTAGTTAGGTCAGGGGCAGATGGTTACCCCTTTAGTACCTGGTTGCCGTTTTGGGACATGGAGCTTAGCGCCACGCACAGGGGGAAAAAGCACCGGGACAATGGCCCCAGGCCTGGCAGGCAGAGGGTCCAACGCCTCCACCTCACTGCTGGGTGTACAGGGCCTACCTCCTTACCCCCTGCTCAACAACCAGTCAGCACACATACCTTCATCACACCCCTCCCCCCGCGCAGAACAAACACCCGGGGTCAAACGCAGAGCGGTAGATTGTGGCCGGACGTAACTGGAACTGAATTGCAGGACTAGCAGGCTGCAGAGAGCAGATCCGGGTCGCGCGGCTCTGGTGGCAGGAAGGTCAGTGTTTCTTGAAGGTTGCCAGGTGTCCAGTATGGAACTGGACTGTCCTGTATTTGGACTATGTCCAGTAAAAAATGAGAGGGAATACTGGACATGTATGTGTCCAGCATTACCTCTCTCGACATGTATGTGGTGTATTACCGCTCTGGACATAGTGACCTGACCGGCTTGGGGGGGCCGCGGGATTTCCCCGAGCGGGGCTAGAGCAGGGCTGTTGCTAGAAGGCTGGACAGCTTCCTCCATCCTGATTGGCTGCTGCTGGGTAATGCAGCCAAACAGAAGGAGGTGTCAGGAGCCTGAGGGTGTGGTCAAGGAGAGGAGGAAACAGCATGGAGGTGAGGTGTGTGTGTGACTAGAGCGCGTCACACCTTTCACCATTGTGTCCACTATTTTTGGAGAAGCCACCTGGCAACCCTAGTTCATCCACGTATGGAGTTAACAGGAGAAATGGCACCACAAAGATGCAACGAACAGGACTTAAACTCTTTGGGGGTCCGGCAGTTTATGGCCGCACTGGCAGAGAAGCACTTAAACTTAAAATTCTTAGCAGATTCCCAAGGACTTCCATTTTTCTGGGTCCATGAAAATGATTATTTGATATAAATATGCTCTGAAACAGGACACTGCTCGAGGGTTTCGCAACGAAATATGATATGTGACTGAAAAAAAAAAGGAAGAAAAGCCAATCCCTAAAGAAAAAAAAAAAGGCTTTACTTTGGATAAAGTAAATGGGAGATCATGGATAAATGTACACAAATCACTACCAGCTGGTTATTCCTTAAACAAGGGCTGGCCAACTCCAGTCTGCAAGGGCCACCAACAGGCCAGTATATCCATGCTTCAGCACAGGCGGCTCAATCAGACTGAGCATATGATTGAGCCACATATGCTGAAGCAGGGATTTCCCTAAAACCTGACCTGTTGGTGGCCCTTGAGGACTGGAGAAGGCCACCCCTGCCTTAAACCCACATGCCAAACATGAACAAAAAAAAACATTTCTGGGATACTAGTGACAGTGACAATCCTCATTACTGTAAAACAGTATGTTTCTTGAAATATGCTGCTTTTAAAAACAGACGTGATTAGGTATTGTAGGGAAAAACTTCTAATGATAATTATATATTATTATGTACAATTGGAAAAAGTCTGTTGCAGTATTAATCCTGGTGCCACATGCAACGATGTCAGCATGGCGCAAAGCATCTTGGGTAGGCACACTGAGGTCTGAGAGGCTTACGAGTATTAGCAAGATGATCTTGCTTGTGTGTATAATAGGTGGGTAGAGGAATGGGTGGCTGATTGCATGCAAGAAAATGAACATAATGGCAATGTTACATATCATTTATGTTTGTTTATTATGCTGCGGGGCTAATGTAAATTAACAGTACAGAATAGCCACCTACCACAAATTAACAATAGACATGTGTCTGTCTCTAAATTATATATACTATATACGAACCAACTAGCATTTTTAATTCCTTGTTTCAGACCATGAGATGTATTTTAAAGTGATAGAAAGCGGGCTCTCTTTCTTTCCCGGGGTACATGCATATTCCTGTACCTTACCCATTTCGCAGTATGAAACACTCCCAGAATTAGTTTGCGAACCAGGGGAAATTTGTTCTTTTTTTTTACCGGTGAAACATTTTGTGGCTTACTCAAGGTTAAGAAGCGATTTGCCAACCGTTAGGTCAATGAGCATTGCACTTTCACTGGTGCACACTTATGTGAAATTGCACATTGACCTAACCGTTGGCAAATTGCTTGACTAGGCCACAAGACGTTTCACCGGTAAAAAAGTAGCAAATGTAAATAGAGGACAACCGCCATGTTTAGCCCCCCCCCCCGTCTGCCGATATTCTGCTGAAAGCTGGTGAAATTGCAACATCTAAGACTAATTTAGTGACGTTATTAGCCCTTTGAAACTTAGCTAAATGTTTAGCAAAAACCCAAAATATATAAGTTAAAAAAAATCTAAATGTGGCAACTGCATTTTTGCTAGTTTTGCACATCCCTACCCAGAATGCAATGAGATAAACAGTACCATCGCCATATTGTCAGCATGGGAAAGTTGCTACTAGGGAGGCTTAGGAAGGGCATCAGGTCATTGGAAATGTGTCCAGCTGGCAGAAAGATAAACTATAAGGAAGTCTCCCTATTAATATACTTTCTGCCATGTGTCCGGGAGATTTGAGAGGACAATAAAGGATATTGCTTCATCTTCCATTGACTAATGTTAGGTTGAGAGAACTGTTTCCAGGGAGAAAAAAGAAGGACTATTCAAACCTGATAGGTTGGTCTACGCATCCATCACTCCTTGGGTCCAAATGTTGAGTAAATGAACAAATGTAGCAACTTCAAGGTAACTTCACGTGACCCAAAACAAATGATCGAACATCTTGTTTTTGTTTTATCATTACAAATAAACTGATGCATTGGGGCATATGTATCCATACAAAAGTAGAGCAATTCTGGGGCAAAATAATTGTTACCACAGAAAATAAATCCTATTTGTTTCAATGGGATTTTGTTCTTTGATACATATGTGCATATTGTTTGCCCCCAGAATTGCCCCAGTTTTGCCTTTATACATATGCCCAATGTCTTTTTCAATCAATACATTATGTATGCATTAAAAAATTGAAAAAAAATGGAGCATACCAATTTTTTCTTATTTTTACCACTTCTAAAATATCTGAAATATTCATATTAACACTCCGAAATTGTTTACACCTCTTGGCCAAAAACAATCATATTTAAATATTGCCTTGGATGCATCCCTACTCCCTCCCACTTCCAGCATAGTGAACTGCAGAGAAAGCTAGTAAGTAAAGCTTTCTCTTCCCCTACCACAGTGGCGATCTCCAGAGAGAATATATAAACATACTTTCAATTTCAAGGTGGGAACTGTGGCCGCTCAGGGCAGTGAAAAGAGACTCTGCCATGTGACCATGTAGCCATCTTAAAACAAGCCACCAATTATCTATAAAACAAGGGATGGTGTACAGTAGATAATCGGAGTTTGGCGCCTTACCTTGAAAAATCTCCTTTCGCCTCCTGAAACAGAAGAAACAAATTTAAATCAGCACATTCCACACGTCAATGTCTCACAGCCATCAGAACACTTCTCCAGTGTATTACCTCTTTAACTTAATACAGAATATGGTCCCTATTAGCTAAACAGCTAATCCAAAGGACACCTGCCGGCACCTTAAGACACCTTCTGTCCCATTCTCTTGAATGGCCATAAAATGTCTTATGGCAAAGCACCTCTTAGTAGATCTGCTCCTCTGTCTCGTTTACAAATGACAATGCTAAGAATGAATGGGGCGTTTTATCCTCTTCTCTGATAGTGAGGCTTGCAACAATTCAAGTGCAAATAGATTGAAATAATCCATGGTTGAAACAACTTTTTGTTGTTGATGTTTCATTGTAACAAGTCTTTACACACTACCTAGAGCAGGAGTAGCCAACTCCAGTGCTGAAAAGCTACCACCCAGTCAGGTTTTCAGGATATCCCTGCTTCAGCACAGGTGAAGAGACTAGTTCCTTTCTTTTTATACTGTAGGAAGGTAGATGCAGTATTTGCTTGTATGTCTCTGGGAGCTTAAAAAGCAACTCCATTCTTTAAAGGAAGTAGGCGTTGTCTGCTCTGTGGTTTCTAAAGGAAGCTAAATATTTGAAAGAGAAATGTGATTTTACTTCCTTATCTTGAAAACTTGTTTCCACCCCAAAGGACGGTACCTTTGAATTCGTTAGTCTTATCCTCGTTAAGAGGTTAAACTTTGCAAACACAAGTGTATTTTTTGGGGATCACAAGGTTGATTCTGAGGAACAGAACTTGAAGATGTGGGTTTCTTACTATGATTTCCTACAGAAGATAATTCCTGTTTTTTCACCAGGAGCATTTTTCTATATAACAAACATCCCTGCCAAGCTCGCAGGCTTTGGATACCGATCCCAGACTGTGCCCGTCAACCCCGAATTCCTGCTTCTTTCTGCGCTGAAGCCTCACTGATTCTCAAATAGTAACATCCAAATGAGCACGTTGTAGTCTCTAATGATACTAAATAACTCTGCAAATTGTTAGTCAATCCTTCTCAGAGAAAATAGGGGGAACGCGTTTTCATTTTATAATAGCTTCATGTTTGACTCTTTATATAAAGGGGCATTAAACCCTTAATATGTGCCATATAAAGGGGCATTAACAGTGGCATAACTACCGCCTAGGATGCCCGGGCACGTCCCTCCCTCCCAACTTGTAAGCAGCAATGAACCAGTGGTGGATGTACAATTTTGGTGCCCATGGCCACGTACCATTTTGCTGTCCGAGTGGCCGTCTCCTTCTGCGGCGTTGTGGCATCAAACGACACCGAAACGTTGTCATGGCAATCTGTCGCTACAGATGGAGGAGGGCGACGTGAAGGAGAAGGTAAGCCTTTACAGAGGCACCCTGGTCCCCCCCGGCAATCAGTGCGGGAGAGAGCGGGGCCTCTGTATATGGGAAAAAACAGAAATGCTGCCAGCCTAGGCCCGGGCCTATCGGGCCTAATGGGACAGAATCTGCTACTGGTCGAGGTGGCATCCAACGCGACCTGGAAATGGTTCAAACGATGCAGTTCGGGGGAGTAACGGAGACAGAGCTGGCGCGCTCTCTCTTACCAGCCGACTGGTTTCCGACAGACGTGTAAGCGAGAGCGCGCCAGCCCTGTCTCCTTTACTCCCTCGAACTGCATCTGGGTTCGTTTGAACCATTTCCGGGTTCCCTGCGGTCACGTGGGGTGGCGCTCTGCCGCTGCTTACGAGTCGGGATGGAGGGTCCACTTAATGTTGTGCCCGGGGGCCCCTTACGGTGTAGTTACGCCGCTGGACAATGAACCTTTAATGCAACTGCACATCTTAGTCAACTTCTTTTTATTAAGAGAACAACTTCGGATTATTAGAATATTATACGTTATATATTTTCATGACCTGAAGAGACCTCCGAAGAAGTCTTGGAAGCCGATTCACCAGACAACGCTGTGCGACTTATATCTTGCTCAATTAAAAGGTATCCCGGCCTAAGAAGTATCTGACTTTTTCGAGGACCAATATGGCTATTAACTCCTTTAAATGAGGGGAACCTCGACAATAAACGAAAACCCACCGCATCTATGTAATGCCCTAGAATACTCCCCATTATAACCCCCCACCCCTCTCCACCCAAATAGAGTAAATAATAAAACCCCATATATAGACAGGATTGTATATTATGTCTTGAGCACCAAATTGTTTAGGAACACGTCCTGCCAAGTGACCTCTCAGACATCAGCAACGTTCCCACCCCGGCACCCAGACAGCCGCTGCATTTTTATGGACAATACGTTAGTCAGCGGTTCCAAAAGAGGCCCCAGTCGACCAATTGCAGAGCGAAGCAGTTAGGCCTAGCTTTTCTTTCCCAAGGTTTGCAGCGGGGATCACCACCTCTGAGCGGCCTCCAGATTAATGGTGCAGAAAATGCACGCATATCTGAAGCCCATTCAGTCCCAGTTTCTCTTCCCATTAGTTAGTTGCTACACACAGACGAAACGGTTGCTAGGCTCTTCTGGCCTTGACCTGTTGTTCTATTCTCACTTAATTACTTTTACACTCTCTCTCTTCCTTTGTTTCCCTTATTGTACAATCCCGTTTAGCAACACTTGCTGGGGACGCGATACCGTGACACACTAGACCATTGGTGGCCAATGCCATTCCTCAAGGCTGAGCCACTGATTGAGCCACCTGTGCTGAAGCAGGGATATCTTTAAAACCTGACCTGTTGGTGGTCCTAGAGGATTGGTGTTGGCCTCCCCTGCCCTACACAGTGGAAGGTTTTTTTTTTACCAACCACAACTTTATTGCTTCAATAATTCAAGATATGTAACCGTGTTTTTTTTTTTTAATTGAAGGCCCAAAAGCCTAACTTAAACAGAGCAACCGCAGCCACTGCATATACAACGCGCAAATGTTTGCGTTAACTTTTTTGCTGCTAGGTGGGTCAGCGATACTTTGTTTCGCAAGGCGTAGCAGGCTCTGTTAGCAGCCAAAGGGTTAAAGGCCTTTAAAGATGAGCAAATAAATGCAGCAGTTTGCGCTGAATTATACAGTAGTACGTTAGAATATGCGCAGCCACCTATATATTTATTGGTCCCTGAAAATAGTACTGTACTTCTTGACAGCAGAACAGGAGGGAAGGACTTTTCAATGAAATATGTGTTTAAAAAAAAAAATGTCAGTTATGATGATTTCTTACATTTGGGTCTGTGACGACTATAGATACCGTCTGTAACTTTGTAAACCTAACTACAATTTTCTTAAAGGTTTAACATCCCAAATGATGTCTAAAAGACTTAGGGGCAGATCCACAAATGAATTATAACGCATATGCACTGAAGTAAATAACGTAACGTTAACCCAGTGATACTGCTCAAATAACGCAACGTTAACCCAGTGATACTGCTTAAATAACGTAACGTTAACCCAGTGATACTGCTTAAATAACGTAACGTTACCCCAGTGATACTGCTTAAATAACGTAACGTTAACCCAGTGATACTGCTTAAATAACGTAACGTTAACCCAGTGATACTGCTTAAATAACGTAACGTTAACCCAGTGATACTGCTTAAATAACGCAACGTTAACCCAGTGATACTGCTTAACTAACGCAACGTTAACCCAGTGATACTGCTTAAATAACGTGACGTTAACCCAGTGATACTGCTTAAATAACGCAACGTTAACCCAGTGATACTGCTTAAATAACGTAACGTTAACCCAGTGATGCTGCTTAAATAACGTAACGTTAACCCAGTGATACTGCTTAAATAACGTAACGTTAACCCAGTGATACTGCTTAAATAACGTGACGTTAACCCAGTGATACTGCTTAAATAACGTAACGTTAACCCAGTGATACTGCTTAAATAACGTAACGTTAACCCAGTGATACTGCTTAAATAACGTGACGTTAACCCAGTGATACTGCTTAAATAACGCGACGTTAACCAAGTGATACTGCTTAAATAACGTAACGTTAACCCAGTGATACTGCTTAAATAACGTAACGTTAACCCAGTGATACTGCTTAAATAACGCAACGTTAACCCAGTGATACTGCTTAAATAACGTAACGTTAACCCAGTGATACTGCTTAAATAACGCAACGTTAACCCAGTGATACTGCTTAAATAACGTAACGTTAACCCAGTGATACTGCTTAAATAACGTGACGTTAACCCAGTGATACTGCTTAAATAACGTAACGTTAACCCAGTGATACTGCTTAAATAACGTGACGTTAACCCAGTGATGCTGCTTAAATAACGTGACGTTAACCCAGTGATGCTGCTTAAATAACGTAACGTTAACCCAGTGATACTGCTTAAATAACGTGACGTTAACCCAGTGATACTGCTTAAATAACGCAACGTTAACCCAGTGATACTGCTTAAATAACGTAACGTTAACCCAGTGATACTGCTTAAATAACGTGACGTTAACCCAGTGATACTGCTTAAATAACGCAACGTTAACCCAGTGATACTGCTTAAATAACGTAACGGTAACCCAGTGATGCTGCTTAAATAACGTGACGTTAACCCAGTGATGCTGCTTAAATAACGTAACGTTAACCCAGTGATACTGCTTAAATAACGTGACGTTAACCCAGTGATACTGCTTAAATAACGCAACGTTAACCCAGTGATACTGCTTAAATAACGTGACGTTAACCCAGTGATACTGCTTAAATAACGCAACGTTAACCCAGTGATACTGCTTAAATAACGTAACGGTAACCCAGTGATGCTGCTTAAATAACGTAACGTTAACCCAGTGATACTGCTTAAATAACGTAACGTTAACCCAGTGATACTGCTTAAATAACGTAACGTTAACCCAGTGATACTGCTTAAATAACGTAACGTTAACCCTGTGATACTGCTTAAATAACGTTAACCCAGTGATACTGCTTAAATAACGTAACGTTAACCCAGTGATACTGCTTAAATAACGTAACGTTAACCCAGTGATACTGCTTAAATAACGTAACGTTAACCCAGTGATACTGCTTAAATAACGTAACGTTAACCCTGTGATACTGCTTAAATAACGTTAACCCAGTGATACTGCTTAAATAACGCAACGTTAACCCAGTGATACTGCTTAAATAACGTGACGTTAACCCAGTGATACTGCTTAAATATCGTAACGTTAACCCAGTGATACTGCTTAAATAACGTAACGTTAACCCAGTGATACTGCTTAAATAACGTAACGTTAACCCAGTGATACTGCTTAAATAACGTAACGTTAACCCAGTGATACTGCTTAAATAACGTAACGTTAACCCAGTGATACTGCTTAAATAACGTAACGTTAACCCAGTGATACTGCTTAAATAACGTGACGTTAACCCAGTGATGCTGCTTAAATAACGTAACGTTAACCCTGTGATACTGCTTAAATAACGTAACGTTAACCCAGTGATGCTGCTTAAATAACGTTAACCCAGTGATACTGCTTAAATAACGTAACGTTAACCCAGTGATACTGCTTAAATAACGTAACGTTAACCCAGTGATACTGCTTAAATAACGTAACGTTAACCCAGTGATGCTGCTTAAATAACGTAACGTTAACCCAGTGATGCTGCTTAAATAACGTAACGTTAACCCAGTGATACTGCTTAAATAACGTAACGTTAACCCAGTGATGCTGCTTAAATAACGTAACGTTAACCCAGTGATGCTGCTTAAATAACGTTAACCCAGTGATACTGCTTAAATAACGTAACGTTAACCCAGTGATACTGCTTAAATAACGCAACGTTAACCCAGTGATACTGCTTAACTAACGCAACGTTAACCCAGTGATAGTGCTTAAATAACGCGACGTTAACCCAGTGATACTGCTTAAATAACGCGACGTTAACCCAGTGATACTGCTTAAATAACGCAACGTTAACCCAGTGATACTGCTTAACTAACGCAACGTTAACCCAGTGATACTGCTTAAATAACGCGACGTTAACCCAGTGATGCTGCTTAAATAACGCAACGTTAACCCAGTGATACTGCTTAAATAACGCAACGTTAACCCAGTGATACTGCTTAAATAACGCGACGTTAACCCAGTGATACTGCTTAAATAACGTAACGTTAACCCAGTGATGCTGCTTAAATAACGTAACGTTAACCCAGTGATACTGCTTAAATAACGCGACGTTAACCCAGTGATACTGCTTAAATAACGTAACGTTAACCCAGTGATACTGCTTAAATAACGTAACGGTAACCCAGTGATACTGCTTAAATAACGTAACGTTAACCCAGTGATACTGCTTAAATAACGTAACATTAACCCAGTGATACTGCTTAAATAACGTAACATTAACCCAGTGATACTGCTTAAATAACGCAACGTTAACCCAGTGATACTGCTTAAATAACGTAACGTTAACCCAGTGATACTGCTTAAATAACGTAACGTTAACCCAGTGATACTGCTTAAATAACGTAACGTTAACCCAGTGATACTGCTTAAATAACGCAACGTTAACCCAGTGATACTGCTTAAATAACGTAACGTTAACCCAGTGATACTGCTTAAATAACGTAACGTTAACCCAGTGATACTGCTTAAATAACGTAACGTTAACCCAGTGATGCTGCTTAAATAACGTAACATTAACCCAGTGATACTGCTTAAATAACGTAACGTTAACCCAGTGATACTGCTTAAATAACGTAACATTAACCCAGTGATACTGCTTAAATAACGTAACGTTAACCCAGTGATACTGCTTAAATAACGTAACGTTAACCCAGTGATACTTCTTAAATAACGTAACGTTAACCCAGTGATACTGCTTAAATAACGCAACGTTAACCCAGTGATACTTCTTAAATAACGTAACGTTAACCCAGTGATACTGCTTAAATAACGTAACATTAACCCATGCGCATAATGGGGACCGCCGAGTTCGTGCATGCACAAAAGGGGGAGACTGCAAGGGGGAGAAGTGGCCGAGGTCACGCATGCGCAGAACGGGGAAGCGACCGAGTTCGCAAATGCACAGAAGGGGTGACTGCAAGTCTGCGCATGTACAGAAGGTTGGGAGAAGCTGAAAATCGCGGTTCGGCTTTTCAGTGATTTTCGCTTTGCGGCGGCGCCGCCATGGAACGGAAGCCGCCGTATGAGCGGGGCCCTCCTGTACTGTATAGTGCTGGGGACTCTACTAAAATAGGTCTCTCTGTGTTTAGCAAAACCCGTATTTCAGTGTCTGGAGGGAGCTCACGCCCCCTTTAGGTAAGAAAGGTGTAACGCGAGTCATGTTAAGCTAAGGAGTGTGGCAGTGCTAACTTAACATGGCGTTAAGCCTATTCTAATGAGATAACCAACGACCCTCCTTTTTGCATATAATTAGTGGATACCCGTTAAACTCCGGGAAAATAACGCCCGTTACCTATTTCGGTATCGTCTCATTATTTGCCCTGATTTAACAGAGTGTTGTGGATCTGCCCTGTAGGCTCATATTCACTAAGCAGTCTTCTGCGATAATACACCTCCCGGCGCTGGAAGACACCTTGCAGCTTGACTTGATCGGCCGTACGCTGTCTTCCCCTCTGCCAGTGTAAGGAAGGGTCTGACGGCAGAAGACTTCTTATCAATTATGGCACATAAAATGTAATTTTTGTGGCACCGCTTCAATATGGCAGCCATTTTTAAATGACATTTCTTAATTATAACTACTTTAACCGTGGGATTACTATTGGTTTTTATGTCCTTTAACTAGACCCATACAGTAGCAACTTGTTTTATTTAATGGTTATTTGTGATTAAAAAAAAAAAAGGATTTAAAGTATATATTTGAAAAACCAATACACTTATCCATGTCTTTAATTATGAAATAAACATTTTAACTGGTAAACAAGATGGTACACGCTTGAGTGCTTTTTAATTGTATTTAAATCTCAACATATATTGCTTAATTGGACTGGGGCAATAGTTAAGCAGATTCTCCCTGTAGAAAGATGCTTTGCATTAGAAAGCCCAGAATAAAGGAACCCTGCCTTCCGTCCAGCAGCAGAATTCAGCTGCACCTTTCCAGTTTCTTATACTAACTGAGTAACAATCTCTGAGAATGGCATTATCACGCATTTATCCTCTCTCTACTTGGCAACTTGAGCCACGACTCGAGACGTGTTCCTGTTACCCCTTCTTTCATTGTGTGTTATCATTGTAATGTTGTCTACTTTTGTATTGTGCTGTGGAAACTGTGGAGGTCTTATAAATAAACGAACTACATCTAGAAGTAGGAAAGACACTTTCTTCTATACCAAATAAGTGGTGCCCAACCACTGCACTAGGAGTACCAAATAAAGAGACGTGTAATCATATTTGTGCTAGAGGACCAGTAATGATTTGCACAGTGATGTGCCGAGGGCTTTCTGTAACTGAATAGACCAAACTGTGCTGATTGGTCCACCGAGGCGCCCTTGTCTCAGCTGGTGAGTTCTGGGAACAGGATTGATGTGGTTCTCATTAGCTTCAATACAGCTATGTACTCACCCTTTTACATAACATTATGTCGAGTAGCCATCACTACTGTTTTATAGAGGCAGTCCAAGCAGCTAACATTTATTTTTTGTAATATATATTTTTTTGTCTTAATATTTGCAGCATTTTATTACCTTTATTGAAAACTAATTACCTAAGCTGTTGATCTAATGCAGGCCCGCACAACTCCAGTCCATGAGGGCCGCAAACAGGCCAGGGTTTCAGGATATCCCTACTTCAGCACAGCTGGCTCAATTAGTGGCTCAGTATGACTGAGCCACTAATTGAGCCAGCTGTGCTGAAGTAGGGATATCCTGAAAACCTGGCCTGTTTGCGGCCCTCGAGGACTGTAGTTGTGCAGGCCTGATCTAATGGTTCTCCCGTGATCGATCAGCATAATCCTGTTTCCCAGGGTTCACTAAATGGCTGCCTTTCAGTTTTAAATCAATCCTTCAGTCAGTGTCACTCAGCAGTTACAATGTAGTCATATTACTAAGGTAACATTATATATTGTTACAGTTTGCAGCTCAAACGGCTGGGAATATTGGCAACAAATTCTCAGAAACAGAAAAGTGTTGCAAAGATCTTGGTGGGCTAAAACCCACTATAGAAATCAAAGGATGCTCAGTATATTAAAACTCATTAAAAATGGCTTTAAGAGTTGAATTTTAAAATAAAAAAGGTAGTAAGTATTATCTAAAACTATAGAACTGATGTATATAAAAAAAACACTTGTTTGGCTATTGCTTGGATTGCTTCTTTAACACCTTTTCGCTGGAGACTTACAGAGAAACACAGTTTAATCACCTCTGACGGAGAAAGGGTTAAAAAAGGAGACCTTTTTATTCTATGTCAGAGGTGGCCAACCTTAGTCCTCAAGGGCCAGCAACAGGTCAGGCTTCAAGGATATCCCTGCTTCAGCACAGGTGGCTCAATCAGTGGCTCAGTCAAAGACTGAGCCACTGATTGAGCCACTGTGCTGAAGCAGGGATATCCCTAATACCCGGCCTGTTGGTTGCCCTTGGGGACTGGAGTTGGCCGCCCCTACACTACATTATAGCATTAGTCAGGATTGCATTACAAAATGAGGCTACACCAAAAAAAAAAAAGACCCCCTTACCTGCAGGATGTATGCGGCTAATTCGAAAACAACTTCGCTGTCAACATCTATTAACTCCTGCAAGGGAAACAGAGAGAAGAACAGGTGAGTCCTCGCGCACGACGCTGTATCTGCTCCGTGCTGCATAACGCGACTCGCAGACTCGTACTCGCCCTGCGGCTCCACTTCTAAGGCCCTCGTTACGCTGCAAGAAGGAATGCCTGCTCAACGTGGGCTTATCAGAGCACGGGAAAGGGAAGGCGATTACCCTTTTACGTCCCACAGGTGGACGTTCGAGGCGTGAGCGGCACAACGGAGACCCCTGCAAAAGCTTTCCCCCGTGTTTTAATTAAGCAGCAATTCCTGAACGATTTTATTTATATATATACACATATATATATACATACATACATATATAAAAAAAAATATATATATATATACACACACACACACACACACACACACACAAACACACACGGCTCGACAAATGCAGTCACCCCTTCACCTGGGGCGAGTACATTCTGCCCGCTGTCAAGTGATTACCGGCGGCGGGGTGCGGCGTCTCCCGGCATTCTCCTGCGTCTCCCTCTGCAAATCCCATGAAAATGGCGGTGTTTCCATGACAACAGGACGCTACACGACGTCACATGGCATCATGTTGCCATGGCAACGTGACCCGGCGTGATGTCATGTAGTGTCCCGTTGTCATGGCAACGTGGCGTCATTTGATGCCGCGCCGCCATTTTCTCGAGAGTTGGAGGGGGAGACACGGAAGTTGCAGGAGAATGTTGTGAGAGGCCGCACCATGCCGCCGGTAAGCACGTGACAGCGGGAGGGGGGTGAGAGTGGTGCTCATTTTTTTGAGGGGGGGGGGTGGGGCGAGTGATTTTTTACAATTTGTCAAGGTGTGTGTGTGTGTGTGTGTGTGTGTGTGTGTGTGTGTGTGTGTGTAGAACGGGACGCATACACTCACAGGACTGAGATTTCTTAATTATACCGACATTTCAAAAAATAGTCTTATAACCATGAGAGCTGCTTTGCTGAAAATACCAATTATTGAGGGGAACTGGTGACATCGCTCCTCTCCCCTACCACACACAGCACTTATCAACCGAGATCTGATTCCAAAAGACTGTTCGTGGTCCCAAGGTTCAGCAAAGAATCCGGCCGCTCCTCCCTTTCTTACCGTGCACCCCAAAATGAACAGTCTACCGGAGACTCTCACAGCCAATACTTTTACTCACTGAGTCGCTCCTGCAGCTTAGGTAAGCCTACGGCCCCAGCGTGGGCAACTCGTGATGGGAGGCGTGGTGGAGGCGCGGCCATGATGTCACATGGCTGGCTCACCCTCATTGGCTGAACCACTGATGTGACGTGGCCTAGCGCTCAGCCGCTGCGCCAAAAGACAAAAATCTTGTCTTTTGGCAAAGGTGGTGGCGCATCGTGCTTTTTGCAGGCGCGCGCAGGCAGTGGCTGGGGCCTGCGCCATAGAGGGCTGTACCTTGTTCTCTCCGTGCACGCCATGGCACGCGCAGCCGCGGGCAGTAGGGACGAGGCCTAAGGCTTGACAAGGTGCCTTGTGGCAGAAGTTTATCCATTCAGTAATAGACTAATCATTGATGCAGGTTACTTATCTTCCGTTTCGTATCTTAATCCATTTTGCAACATGTTTCACACCCCTTTATGGAAAGGGTCCCAATGTGAGGAAAGTAACGGAGAAATTCTGGGGTCATTTATCAGATCTCCTCAGCTGCAAAACTGATGAAATACTGGGGGGGGAAGTGATTTTATCAAAGGAAAAAGTCCTGGTAGATTTGTATTTTCTTTCATAACTACAATAATGCTTCTGTCTGGGTTTTATAGCCAGGAGACATATAAATAGTTCCCTTGCTTTGATCCTAAATGGTGCTTTTAAAAAGGACCCCCTTCTACTTTACTATAAGTGCTGAACAGCCAATCAACTACAATGAAACCCAAGCAGACATTCTGGATTCAGCAGGCATGGCACAAGGTTCCCATGGAGAACCAGCAGGCAGCAACCAATGACTTCTCTCCAACAATCCCTTCCTCCCTGTCTCTCAACTGCTGGAAGTCCCGGCTGCTGCTTCCCAGAGTGAGACAATCAGAGCACTGTTCTTTCATGTTTCTGATTTAATTAACAGCCACTTAAAATATTCTAAGTCTCTTAGTTAAAAAAAAATCCCAAAGGCAAACCTGCACCTATTCATCAATGTTGTTGGTTATCCACTTTTAAAACGCATCTTAAAACGCACCTCTTTAACAAAGCATATGGGTAGCTCTGCTGGCTGGTACTATACATCTCATACAACGACCGTGACCCCTTGCAGACACACTTACTACAACACCCTCCCACTGTCTCTGTAAGTTCACACCACTTAGATTGTAAGCTCTTTGGGGCAGAGACTCCTAATGTGTTTATGTCTGAAGCGGTTATTCCCCCTATGTGTTATATTATGTCACGTGTAGTACTGCTGAGAAGCTCTATATAAATGGATAGCGCTATATAAAGATATACATACACACATATCTCAAGCCTCAAGATATACTTGCATCCCGGGTTGTTTTAACCCTTTCACCGTCAGCGTTGCATTAGTTTGTAGATGAGAAGCAGCGGCAGTGAAGAGGTTACATCCTATTAAGGCTGTAGGCTGTGGCATAACTAAAAGTGTGTGTAGATACTATGTGGTCCCTATTGGTATATAGGGATGGAATTACATAGAGTATTTGTATATGTAAGAGACAGCTGTGTGTGCATATATATATAGCGCAGTATGTATGGACATGGCCTTTAGCACTCATGGGAAGAGAGTTCTCTCATGTCAGTAGTGACTCATAAAACTTCGGTCTTGGTTTAGGCCATCGCTAAATGTTCCGAACAGTTGCATAAATTTGTATACATTTTTAATTATGCCACAGTCTCTTACATTTCCACACCTACCCACACCATTTATATACACTCCCACTTCACACACACCTTTTGTAAAGCGCTGTATACACTGTGGGCTCTTCACCAATTTGTACACACACACACACACACACACACACACACACACACACACACACACACACACACACACACACACACACACACACACACACACACACACACCCCCCCCCCACTAACATTCAGGGACAATTTAACACATCAAGTCATAAAACAGCATACTGCACAGGGGGGAGGGATAGACTTCAATCACAGATCACATTCCAGGATGCACCGTTTTAAAGTTAAAACCCTTTTTTGGCTTCATTCATTGTAACATCGCTGGAAGAAGAGATCAGTGTATCTCGAAAACTCGCACAAATAAAAGCATTTCGTTAGCCACAGAACGGTATAGTTTATTATTCATTTATAGTGAGCACGACGGCGACAATGCGACGGAGCGACGTCGCGTTGCGTACTTTGGAAACTGGCAATATTTGATTTTTCATGGGCTATCGCCTCATGTGACAGCCCCTGAACAAATCCAATGCCAATAAGCCCGCGCCGCCGCAAAGCAAAATATAACTTTCGCTAGCGGCGATGGGTTACGTCACCCATCCCCTCGCGTCGCCACCCGCTGGCACTAAACGCGCGGACTAAGGATCTTAATAACTACAGATGCCTGTGGAATATGTGCACAAGGCAAACCAGGATTTAAAAGCACATTATTACTCTGACAATTTTCATCAGAAATATCTCAGACAATCCAGGAGGAGCACATATGGGAAACATAAGAAGAAATAATACAGAATTTAAGTGCAGATGTATTGGTAAAGAGATGTATGATGAGATGCAGTCTTGGCTCTGATGGTAAGCCTACTTACAAGATGTCAATAATAAAAATGCTCCTTCGCCTGCACTTTGAGATCCCAGCTTCACGCCGAGCTTCCTTCTGTGCGTGTGACGTCACGGCTCTGGGGGTAGGGGAACTACGGATCGCCCACTGGTCCAAAACACCACTCTACGCGTTTTCCCCTACCCCCAGAGCCGTGACGTCACACGCACAGAAGGAAGCTCGGCGTGAAGCTGGGATCTCAAAGTGCAGGCGAAGGAGCTCCAGATTACCAAGGGGAGGCGGTGAGAGCTGCGGTGACCTCAATACATACACATTTATTGTGTTAAATGCTTGATTGTTTTTAGCACATTGTAAGTGCACATTTTATATACCCATTTTTATATCAGATCGCGCTATGTTTTGCTGTCTCTCTCTCTCGTATATACCACAACCATGCTGACGGGACGAGCCTAGAGGGAGTTCCACACATCATTAACATCCACTGGGTAGCAGCCCTATCTGCAAAACTCATTTTTATTATTGACATCTTGTAAGTAGGCTTACCACCAGAGCCAAGACTGCATCTCATCATACATCTCTGTACCTATACATCTGCACTTAAATTCTGTATTATTTCTTCTTATGTTCCCATATGTGCTCCTCCTGGATTGTCTGAGATATATCATACGTTCTGGAACCCGTGAAACAGGTCCCACCAGAGGGTTTGAGCAGGGTCACCAATTTTAGCATTTATTATTTTGGTTATTTATTGAGCACACTGTTCATTTCACTTTTTTCACTTGTGTATATTTACACGTTATATTATCACACTATAAGTAGTTAGCGCCCTTTTATCACTATTTTTCACAATTTTCATCAGAATACATCAAATCCAGCTAACTTCTGGAAGGTTATCAACAATATATTCCAGCCATCCACAACCATGTAATATCATTAAGGAGGATATTACCCTGGGAAAAGCCACTGACATTGCAAATGCATTCAATGCTTACTTTGTGGAGTGTGCTACTAACTTCTTAGCGAAACGCAACCCGAACTACATACAGGAACCTCATTCTGGGAGTACCTCTATAGCCCCACCCTCTCCCAACACTGCCCACAGTTTTCGATTTGTCCCACTATCTGAAGAGGAGATTACACACGCGCTCCTCAAATTAAAAAGTTCCTAAAACTTGGTGCCCAAGCCATTGTCAAACAGCTTGCTTCCCTAATCAACTCTATCTTGTCTTCAGGCCATATCCCTAAGACCTGAAAAACTGCCAGAGTTGTCCCAATCTTCAAAAGTGAGGACAAAAACACTGTCTCAAACTACAGGCCAATCTCTCTCCTCCCAATAATATCCAAAGTCATGGGAAAATGTGTTCACTCCCAATTAAGCGATTACTATACCAAGACAAATTTCCCTAGCCAATTCCAATCTGGCTTTCGTCCCAAACACTCAACTGTAACTACCCTGCTAAAAGTTTGCAATGTCATCCAGTGTGGAATGGAACGGGGACAACTTACTGGTGCAATATTCCTAGATTTTGCAAAGGCTTTTGATACTGTTGATCATGTTATCTTGCTAAACAAACTCCAGTGCTCTGGAACAGGGAAGCATGCTTTAAACTGGTTTCATTCCTACCCATCAGGTAGATCCCAACATGTATCCATCTCAGGCTCTAACTCCAACCCCCTGGATATCACCTGTGGCGTCCCGCAAGGCTCTGTTCTGGGGCCCCTACTCTTCTCAGTGTTCATCAATGATCTTCCTACAGCTTGTAAGGGAGCTGCAATACACATGTTTGCGGATGACACAATCTTATATGCAAGCAGCCATGGTCTCTCCGACCTTGAACACATACTTCAATCTGACTTTTTGAGACTTGAAAATTGGATTTCCCAAAACAAACTGTTTCTAAACACTGACAAGACTGTAACAATGGTATTTGGGACCAAGGCTAAATTTCTAAAGCTTCCAATGAAAGACCTACAGATCAGAACCAACTCTAAGGCTGCGTCCATAGTGCATGATATGGCGCGAGCTACAATGCTCGCGCAGAAACAAACACTATGATGCCAATGCCTATGCGTATAGTGCACGCACGCTAGAACATGCGCTATGCACTTCACAATGCAAACAAGCTTGTATTTCGATGTGCGACGCCACGTGACGGAGTACGGAAGTTATCACTTTCCACTATGGACGCGGCCTAATACTATCCTGGCCCCGTTTACTAGTTTCAAATATTTGGGCATATGGTTTGGCTCTCATTTAACATTTGGGATGCACCTTGATACCCTGACATCAAAAACCTATGCCAAATTAGGTGTACTATATAGGAACAAATCTTCCTTAAGCCTGCTGGTCAGAAAGCGTATCATACAGCAGATGCTGATGCCAATTATAGACTATGGGGACATAGTATAGGGCTCGGCACCCCAAACCCACCTTAGCAAACTTGATACCCTCTACAACTCTATGTGCTGCTTTGTCCTCCAATGCAACTACAGCACACATCACTGCGAAATGATCAAAGAACTTGATTGGTTATCACTTGAGTCCAGGCGCAAAGTTCACCTTTCCTGTCTTGCCTTCAAATACTTTCTGGGCAAGCTACCCGTCTATCTGAACGAGCGCCCCACCCCTACCACATGCAGCACTTATCACCTGAGATCTGACTCCAAAAGACTATTCATGGTCCGAAGGTTCAACAAAGTATCCGGCCGTTCCTCCTTCTCCTTCCGTGCACCCCAAAACTGGATCAATCTACCGGAGACTCTCACATCCGCCACCAGTCTAAGTTCTTTCAAAACTAAAGCGGTCTCACATTTTAATCTGGTCTGTAACGGTTATATACGCCTATAATATATATTATCTTTAACTGTGCATGCGATGTCTTGTATATAATGTACTGTGTAACCCTTTACACTCATTGTAACTATGTATTTGTAACTATGTATTTGTCAATATAACTTTGTGCCCAGGACATACTTGAAAACGAGAGTTAGCTCCCAATGTATTACTTCCTGGTAAAACATTTTTATAAATAAATATCAACAAAGGGGTTTGAAAATCACTTATAAACGCTCATCATTGAATCAACAAGGTTGAGAACACTGACAATAAACACACAGTGTTCTATATCAAGAAACACGTATGAGGGTGTGTTAAAGAAACAGAAAGACTGCATAAGTGTGGGTACAGCCTGTACATGACAGAAGTAGGAAAACAATTTGAGTGGCTGCTAATACTGCAGCCTTAAGCTAGGGAGATCTTTGAGGCAGGAAGCTGCTTATCTGTACCAAGCAACATTGCCTTCTGAGACAATAGTGTTTAGTCAACAGGAACGTCATTTTCAATAGTCCGCAGCCTGCACGAGAACTTCTTCTTGGCAAGGAATCACTCTGGCATACTTCTAATTGTTAGGCCTCGCTGCCGCGGTTCTGATGTGACCTTGTCCGCTTTGTGTTAGGACACACACCCACTCTCTCCTGGGAGCATACCGCCCTGAATGTGTACGCTCTTATCAGAGGGACCTGCGGAGAAATCCGGGCAAAGCTGTTCATCCTCCACTCCGACTTCTGCAGGGTCAAGGGCATTTTTAGGAGGAAGAATGTACAAACGTGTTACAGTTTTTAGCTATTTGTCTAGAACTCTCCCCCCTAATAAATGGGAAGGCTTGGCCAGCGTGCCTGGGAGACTGGCCTTTTGTAGTACACTAATTGGTTCACATCCCGGACATAACTACTCCTATTGGAATGCAATGCGATGTAGAAAAAGATCCGCTATTATAATTGTCTAACTATCACAAGTAATCTTATGTGCTCACCTGCATATTACCGACTAGGTTCCCATGTGTCTAATGTTTGTAGTGTGAACATCTAGAACAGGTGTGGCCAACTCTAGTTCTAAAGGGCCACCAACAGGTCAGGTTTTCAGGATACCCCTGCTTCAGCACAGGTGGCTCAATCAGCCCCAGCCTCAGCACAGGTGGCTCAATCAGGGCTCAACCCTGTGCTGAAGCAGGGATATCCTGAAAACCTGACCCGTTGCTGGTGCTTAAGGACTGGAGTTGGCCACCACTGATTTAGAAGCCCTATAGATTCTGGAAACAAAACCTACGGTATGTTCCGGACCATGTAGTTGTTACGTGACCGTATAACTTTCTTCTTCAAATGTTCTGCGCTGCATGGTGTATTTAAGTGACTGGGAAAAGTTACCCTAGGTAACTCACTTTATCACAGTCCAAGCTGTGCCAATCCTATTACTTATGTGCAGGCGGCGGATTTCCAGATCTGCCGCCCCATGGCACTGACCTGGTGCCGCCGCCGCCTCCTCCGTGTTCTTTGAAATCGCGACGCGACGTCACACCTTGCAGCGTCATTTGACACTGCAGAAAGAAGGCGGAGGCGGAAAGCAGGTAAGGATCTTCCCATCAGGCCCAATAAGCCCCAGAGCGCGGCCTCTGTGTATAAAATTGCCGCCCCAAAATGTTGCTGGCCTAGGCCGGGGCCTATCAAGTCTAATGGGAAATCCACCGCTGCTTATGTATATCTACAGTTGTGTCCTTGTGTCAGCACTTCTATAGCAAGACGCAGCTATGAGGCATAAGGCACGTTCCACAGTGCCGCGCACGCAGAATTTTAGTTGGCTGACGTGAGTCAGCCCTTATATACAAGGGCCGCGCGCGCGGCGGGGAGCGGGGAGCCGACAGGGAGCGGGGAAGATGGGGGAAAGCATCTTTTCGCGCCGCAACCGGCGCTGAATGTATGTATATGTGCGTGTGTGTGTATATATGTATGCATGTGTATGTATGTATATGTGTGAATGTGTGTATGTATTTGTGTGTCTGCACAAATGTAATAAATATTTTATTTTTACCAATGTTTTTTTTTTAATAAATAATAAATTACACACACACGCACACGCACACGCACACACACACACACACTTCACAGCTCTCACACTATATTTACGAAAAGCACGCGGCACGTGCACGCGCCTTCGAACAGGCACGCGCGTGCGCACGCACGGCCGCACTTACTATATAACAGCCCTAAAGCAATTGCTTGAACACGCAACCAGCTCACGGTGAGACTGTTCCACAGGAATTACCATAATGTGCCTATGCAGCAAAACAGCTTAACAATGGTAAGATTAAATTAATGACCCAATCAATGTAAATAAACTGTTAACCTGTTATTGCACCCACTTCAGAGCTGAACGGGGCATCAGCCACTGAAGTGGGTATAATAATAATAATAATATATTACCCCCCTCTTTATAGAGCTGTACGCCGTGCTGTACATAGACTTTTGCAGGAACGGGTCCCTCCCCATAGAGCTTACAATCTAATTTTTGGTGCCTGAGGCACAGGGAGATAAAGTGACTTGACCAAGGTCACAAGGAGCCGACACTTGGACTTGAACCAGGTTCCCCTGCTGAGCTCTCAGTATCATAACATACGGTGAATTAGGGGTCCCAGTTATAATTCTGCTTCGAATCCCCCCACTGGTGACTATTACTGTTGATTCTCCCCATCTTGTACTATACAGCAACAGTGCGCAAACTGGGGGGGCGCGAGACTGCCGGCTTTGCGCGCGGTTTACAGAGGCCCTGCGCGCTTCCCGAAGGCACTTAAATTAAGTGCCGGGAGACCTGCAGGGCCTCTGTAAACCTTTACTTACCTAGGCTCCGGCGGCTTCCTTCCTGCGTCGCCATGGCAACGCGGCGGCAGAGGTCATGTGACCTCTGTGGTCATTTGTGGTCATGTGAAGTAGGTCACAATCGTGCAGCCCTGATGGGGTTGTACCTCTGCTGTACTGTATTTGTGTTCTGTGCGGTTTGAGGGTAGTTCAGCATTTACAGTACTAGAATATATTATCTGCCAGGAGAGGAAAACCAGTCTCTTCAGTTAATTATGTTGAAAGCCTGCCCTCTAGTGGATAATGCTGGGCACTACAGACCCAATAGATATTCTCCTTGAACTATTCCATATAACTGCACCTCACATAGGAACAGATCTGCTAATTAATTTCCCTGATGTTAAAGCACAGCCACACAGCTAATTATATGCACAAACAACCTACTTTGTTTAAAGCAGGAAGTTTGTGCTCCCCTGCTATAGGGTGCCTGTGCTAGATAGGAAAAAAATATTCAACTTGAAGAAAAGACCCGAATGGTCTAATTATCTGCACCAGACAAAATGAATGCAAAATAGAGGCTGTTTATTGACCCATAACACGGAGGAGCCCGACGTTTCGGTCCCCGAAGTGACCTTCCTCGGGGGGTTATGTGCCCTGGCAGACTCAGAAAGACAGAAAGCCGGGTTACATTGTAAAGAAAATATCAGAACTCACAGGCCTTACAATAATGAAAATCGTTTACTGAAAGTGCAACGTTTCGGTCCTGCACATGTATGTAAGACACATAGAACAAACTTATATAACATTGTGTATATATGGACTATGTCCTTTCCACATGGGTTGGAAATAGGCAGCCATACTCCCCACTGCTTTATATTACAGCATGCGGTACTATACCTTTAAAAGTCATATTATGAGACGCCCTGCAGCCGGGGCGGGCATCTCCAGCCCTCAAGGGCCACCAACAGGCCAGGTTTTCAGGATATCCCTGCTTTGAAGACGGAGCCACTGACTTAGCCACCTGTGCTGAACCAGTGATATCCTTAAAACCTGACCTGCAGGTGACCCTTGAGGACTGGAGTTGGCTGCCCCTGACATAGAAGAATTGTCTTAACCAAATATAGTTAATCAGAGAACATTTTGTTATTGAATATAATGAGGCAATTACTGTGACTGCTTCCCCTGTGCCTTGCTTTCCTGGCGCTCCCGCATTGAAGACGTATAAAGTAGCACTAATCACCATTTCCTGCTGTACAAACTCAGGTTAATGCGTTAAAATAACGCTTGGAAGTTTCCTGTGCTTCACCAATTGCTTCTGACAGCCAGACATAACCTTCCATGTCCTGATGTGATCTCAACCGCCTACAGCAGGGGTGGCCGACACTGATTGAGGCACGGGCTGGGCTACCTGTGCTGAAGCAGGGATATCCTTAAAACCTGGCCTGTTGGTGGCCCTTAAGGGCTGGATTTGGCAGCCCCTGTACTACAGGTATTTCTGGCAGCAGAAGTATGAATCCATGTGTTCCCTTATAAAGCGCTGTACATAGGATCCTATGGGCACAGTGCCCAGCATTCACACAGCTCCGATAGGCGATAGAGGTATCAGGGCGCCACCCTGTGTTACATGCCAGGGACTGCAATAGCAGTTACTGTGGGATTAAGGCCAGGCAGCCTTATCGGAATGTAGTGAATCTCTCACAATAAGTACCTGCTCCAGAGTTACTTATTGCTGCCCAGTCCTCAAGCCCATGCCCAACAGGTCAGGTTTTCCGGATATCCCAGCTTCAGCACAGGTGGTTCAATTAGAGGCTCAGTCTTTGACTGAGCCTCTGATTGAGCCGCCTGTGCTGAAGCAGGGACTGATTGAGCCGCCTGTGCTGAAGCAGGGACTGATTGAGCAGCCTGTGCTGAAGCTGGGATATCCTGAAAACCTGTCCTGTTGGGTGGAATTGAGGACTAGAGTTGAGCACCCTTGGTCTAAGGGCTGGGACCCGCTGCGCCCGGTGGCGCGGGCGGCGGCGTGAGCGCAACTCACCATTGCGGTTTAACCTCACGATCCGGTCCCAGTCCCTCCTCACTGCCAACTGATGACGTACTGTGACGCGTCAGCCAGCAGGGGATACCAGAGAATTGTGTTCCCGTGCGGCGACGCGTCACATGGTACGCGAAGGGGCCAATCATAGACTGGCTCCCATCAACCAATGGCAAGCCAGCTAGTGCTAGCCAATGGGAGCAAATTGTTTCAAACACGGAAGAGGGAAAACTTTATGGCCGCGCCCCCCCACGTCATGGCCGCGCCCCCCCGAACCGTTTGGCCGCGCCCCCCCGAACCGTTTGGCCACGCTCCCCCCCCCCCCCCCCGCTCCGAAAAAAGTTTCCTGCAGACCGCAGATTGCGGTGCAGTGAGTTGCACGCGCCGCCGGCAAGCAAGACAGCCGTGTGGACGCGTGCAACGGGCCTTAGCCTAAGGCACGAGGAGGGAAACACCCAGATTTACCAAAATGCAAATTACCTAATACAGGAACCACCATTATTTTCCCCCCAGGTATAAATAACGTCTGTAAATGAACTTCTTAGCACAGGGTTATCAGTGGGTTAGAGCAGGAGGATGCCTGCGGGGAGGAGAGTAGGAGAAGAGCAGAAGGGAAGGGGGGGAGGGAGAGAATGGAGGCAAGGGGGAAGAGAATGGAGGCAAGGGGGGAAGGGAGAGAATGGAGGGAAGGGGAGGGAGAGAATGGAAGGAAGGGGGGGAGGGAGAGAATGGAAGGAAGGGGGGGAGGGAGAGAATGGAGGGAAGGGGGGAGAATTGAAGGGAGGGAGAGAGAATGGAGGGAAGGGAGAGAGAGAATGGAGGGAAGGGGGGGAGAATTGAAGGGAGGGAGAGAGAATGGAGGGAAGGGGGGGAGAGAGAGAAGGGGGGGGAGAGAGAGAATGGAGGGAAGGGGGGAGGGAGAGAATGGAGGGAAGGGGGGGAGAGAGAATGGAGGGAAGGGGGGAGGGAGAGAATGGGGGGAAGGGGGAGGGAGAGAATGGAGGGAAGGGGGGAGGGAGAGAATGGAGGAAAGGGGGGAGGGAGAGAATGGAGGGAAGGGGGGAGGGAGAGAATGGAGGGAAGGGGGGAGGTAGAGAATGGAGGGAAGTGGGTGAGGGAAGGGAGAGATGGGGTGAGGGAAGGGGGAGGGAGAGAATGAGGGAAGGGGGGAGGTAGAGAATGGAGGGAAGTGGGGGAGGGAAGGGATGAGGGAAGGGAGAGAAGGGGTGAGGGAAGGGAGAGAAGGAGGGAGGGAGGGAAGGGGGAGAGGGAGGAGGGAGGGAAGGGGGAGAGGGAGGAGGGAGGGAAGGGGGGGGAGGGAGAGAATGGAGGGAAGGGGGGGAGGGAGAGAATGGAGGGAAGGGGGGGAGGGAGAGAATGGAGGGAAGGGCGAGAATGGAGGGAGGGGGGAGGGAGAGAATGGAGGGAAGTGGGGGAGGGAAGGGGTGACGGAAGGGAGAGAAGGGGTGAGGGAAGGGAGGGAAGGGGGAGAGGGGGAGGGAGGGAAGGGGGAGAGGGGGAGGGAGGGAAGGGGGAGAGGGGGAGGGAGGGAAGGGGGAGAGGGGGGAGGGAGGGAGGGAAGGGGGAGAGGGGGGAGGGAAGGGGGGGAGGGAAGGGGGGGAGGGAGGGAAGGGGGGGAGGGAGGGAAGTGGGAGAGGGGGGAGGGAAGGGGGATAGGGGGGAGGGAGGAGAGGGAGGGGTGAGGGCGGAGGGTGAAAATGGAGGGATGAGGAAAGGGGTGTAGAGAGAATGGAGGGAAGGGGAAGGAGAGAGAATTGAGGGAAGGGGGGGGGAGAAAATGAAGGAAATGGGGGGGGGGGAAAGATAGAGGGATGGGGGGACAGAATGGAGGAATGGGGGAGAAAGTGTGCATGTGTGTGTATAGGGGGGGCAGAGAGACGCTGAGAGACAGAAAGGGGAGGGGCACAATTGGTGATGTCATTTGTACAGGCAGTTCTCGTTTTACAAAGCTTCGCTTTACAACGAATGGCTTATCCAACGCTATGCAATGCATACCTATGTTCATTTTTACAACGCCAAAATGGCTTATCCAACGTTCTTACGACGCTTTGCAACGTTGTGTATGTGTGTATATATATATATATATATACAAATTCACATAAACAACGTTGCAAAGGGTCGTAAGAGCGTATATATATAATATTATACTATATAATATTATATTATACTATATAATATATTATTTATTATGTTATATTATATATATATAATACAGTATATACACTATATAATTTATATGTGTGCTGCATATCTTATTGCCTGCATAAAATATTTTGTGTATTTTAGCATTAAAAATGCCTTCAGGAACGGAACCTTTCATTTAAACAGTGTTCCTATGGGAAAACGTGTTTCGCTTTACAACGTTTCGCTTTACAACGCCATTTTGAGTAACGCATTGTGTCGGATAACCGAGGACTGCCTGTATTATAAATATTTTTTTATGTTTCCCGGTTTTTAGTTTTTTAAATCTGGTCACCCAACCTACAGGCTGCAGTTTATGTGCCTTTCAATTAAAATCTTTAGGTCTTGAATTGAGGCAGGGGGTCTCAGGTGATGAACAGCATTAATTTCAGCTCTGGGTACCCCTGCTTCCCGAGATACTTACCTCTATAGGGGGCGCCGGCATCTCCATGTTTAAATGTCCCTCGACACACGAGCCAATAGGAAGCATCCAAGAGATGACGTCACGGCTTCCTATTGGCCTGCAAGACACGGGACAGTTAAAGCCGCCATTGTTAGCCCCAACAAGCCCTGTCGGAGCTGCTACCTGTAGAGATACTGGCGTCCCCCTATGGAGGTAAATATCTTGGGACACAAGGGGTCCCCCAAAGCTGAAATGAATGGGGTTCCGCTCCGGAAACCCCCTGCTTCAAAACGATAACAAAAAAACCATAAGCTGTAACCCGGAGTGCTGCTTTACATAACGCAGCGTTATTTCCCTGCGTTAACCTTAACCCCTAGTGAATATGGGATGAATATCTAGGCTGCAATGCGCTTATTCACGCCTCATTTACAATAATGGTTGGGAATTTCTTTTTTTTTACAGGCGTAAACCTGGTTAATGTCCCGTTATTTGCTTTAGTGAAGTTAAACTTCAAACTTGGGTCACGTCAAATAGGCTAACGGAGCGTAGTGAATCTAGGCCAGAGGTGGGCAACGCCAGTGCTCAAGGGCCACCAACAGGTTAGGTTTTAAGGATACCCCTGCTTCAGCACAGGTGGCTCAGTCAAAGACTGAGCCACTGATTGAGCCACCTGTGCTGAAACAGGGGTATCCTTAAAACCTGACCTGTTTGTAGCCCTATAGGATTGGAGTTGCCCACCCTTGATCTAAGCCAATCAGAGCGGACACTGGAAATCAAACAGGGTTCACCTGATCAAAGGCAGTGCTCTTACCACTAGGCCCCTCTCCTACAGATTCATGCTGAATTCTATGAGGATGAATAAAGGAACAAAGGGCACTGCGGATTTAAGCAAAATATACTCATTTATTGAGCCAACACGACGTTTCGACCTTAGTGGTCTTTTTCAAGTGACAGTGACATGTTTTTTCTATTTTTGAGGTGTGCAGCATCACTATTTGTTCTCAATTCTATGAGGAAACACCTGGCTTCAGCTTTTGTTTCCTACGATCATTGTGTGCCCGGCGGCAGCACATCAGCGCGTCAGCCCGGCAACGCGTCAGCACGGCGGCACGTCAGCACGTCGGCACGTCAGCACGTCGGCACGTCATCGCGTCAGCACGTCAGCACGTCGGCACAGGTTTCCTTACCTTGTATATACAGGACTTGGCATTCAAGAAGAATAACTCTATGGTCGC